>NC_085995.1:15180802-15480802 GCF_030014385.1 Trichomycterus rosablanca | reverse complement strand
TTACTTGGGGGATCAAGCACTTTAACCAGACCAGTTCAGCTGATTCTGATGAATTTGGAAGAGCAGACAAAACAAACTCGGCATTCAGTAACCCAGACCTAAGTTTTACAACCCAATAAACATCAACAAGCCCAAACGTTCACTTGGTGTGTCATACTTGTGCATGATTGCTGGAAAGTCTCTGTGCTGTAATCTTCAAGGCTTAATGATGTGGAATTTCTTCAGGGTTAGTTGGCCTTTGTGTTGGGTAGTACAAATAATTAGCATAGCCAAAATAATAAAAAATATCATATCATCCCACCTGGACTGGCCACCAGTAACACAGAAAAAAATTCTAGGTGGCCAAATGTGTCTTGCAAATAAGACTATGCCATAATTAATAATAATAATAATAAGTGCAGGGCAAAACACACTGGACAGAGTGTCAATCAATCGCAGGCATTCGGCCACTACTCCCCTCAGATATAGCCAACCATGTATAAACACATCACCATCTATGGTATGATCTATGTCTACTTAACCGAATGGCTGTTGATCTGTCCCATGAATTGCCTATTTTAGTCACTGAGAACTTAAGAATTCAGTTTTTGGTTAATTTCCTCAAACAGAAACTAGTCTGTTTTTGCAAGCGTTAACATGTACAAAATATGGTTAAAATAATATTATATTATTAAAATTAAAAATAATATGTTAAAAATATGGGCCTAAAAAACATTTAAAATTTTAAGTGGGCATAGTTGACCAAAATTCTGTCATTTTCTGCATCAGAATTGTTTTCTGTGCCAGTATTTCAGGCCCTTAGGGATGGCAAAGCTGAGTAGTTGCACTATGAGGATATGGAAAATAAAGATGCAATGAAGCAACCAAGAAAAAAAGCCTAAGCCAAAAAAGTTCAGCCACAACATCACTCCTTTTCCCTTTCTGCACGATCAACAGTTTTCATAACTTCTTTGAGGCTGCTGGCTGGCGAACACAAACTGAGGAACGTTCCTCAAGCTGGAGGAGGAAAAAAAAAGGGGTCCAGCTGCTACTGCAGGTTAAAGAAGAGGCCAGTGTGTGGGAGGGAACAAGGCAATATCTTCCTCTCTCTTTGTCTCCTCAGCTCCCCTTTACTTTCTTCTCTACATATTGTCATCTGGCTTAAAGAGAGAGCAAACAGTGAAGAGACGATCACGCAGCAGACGAACAGGAGAAGACAAATGGAAGGAAAAGAGAGAGAAAACTGTTGAGAGAGCAAGACAGAAAGAAAAGGAAGAGCAGGAGGGTGAATTAGAAAAATATACAGAGGAAAGTGGAAACCTGTGGCTGTGGCTTGGCTTGGCCCCCTGCCCAGTCGGGTCTCTGTCAGCAGTGTCAGATCGCTCCTTCATGCCAGAGACAGCTGGAGGTGTCAACAGTCAGCCGAATCCTAAAGCCAAGCTGGGCCAATGTTTGTGCATACAAACCATCCTCCTGTCACAATACTCATGCCTTTTCAATGCACAATGTCTCCTGTCGCTGCAAGAGCTTCACATTTCTCCACAAAGCTTGCCAAGATTCTAACTCAAGCTACTGTATTATTTAATCTTACCACAGTTGGCACGCAGTTAGCTAAAAAGTGCAGCAAGAAATCTACCTAACAAGTTTGTTAGAGTCAGAACCCAGAGTAAGTCAACAACGCTTCAAACAATTACTGAATAGATCCTACTGAATTCTTCAGAAATTGCTACTCAGTCTTTGTTAAGATCTTGCACAGGTGTGGAAAAACATGACTTGACACTGAATACACCATTGTAATTGTATTTAGTAACATTCTGTTATGTTATGTTACATGTTAATTAAATGTCATACTAAGCTAATTAACCATATACTGTATATACACTGCCTGGCCAAAAAAAAGGTCACCACCTGGATTTAACTAAGCAAATAGGTAAGTTGGATAATGGATTGGATAATTACTGCATGGGTGATTATGTATCAGCTGGCAACAAGTTATTTAACCCTAACTGATGCAGTGAGTAGCTTCTCATTTGTTAAACAACCATGTCGAAAGACACATCCTGTGGTCGTGGAAAAGATGTCAATCTGTTTCAGAAGGGTCAAATTATTGGCATGCATCAAGCAGAGAAAACATCTAAGGAGATTGCTGAAACTACTAAAATCAGGTTAAGAACTGTCCAACGCATTATTAAAAAGTGGAAGGACAGTGGGGAAACATCATCTTCAAGGAAGGAATGTGGTCGGAAAAAAATCTTGAATGATCGTGATCGGCGATCACTTAAACGTTTGGTGAAATCAAATGGTAGAAAAACAACAGTAGAAGTCAGAGATATGTTTAATAGTGAAAGTAAGAGCATTTCCACACGCTCAGTGAGAAAGGAACTCAAGGGATTGGGACTAAACAGCTGTGTAGCCTTAAGAAAACCACTTGTCAGTGAGGCTAACCGGCAAAAACGGCTTCAATTTGCTAGGGAGCATAAAGATTGGTCTCTGGAGCAATGGAAGAAGGTCATGTGGTCTGATGAGTCCAGATTTACCCTGTTCCAGAGTGATGGGTGCATCAGGGTAAGAAGAGAGGTGGCTGAAGTGATGCACCCATCATGCCTAGTGCCTACCGTACAAGCCGGTGGGGGCAGTGCTATGATCTGGGGTTGCTGCAGTTGGTCAGGTCTAGGTTCAGCAACGTTATGTGCCCAAAGAATGAGGTCAGCTGACTACCTGAATATACTGAACAAGCAGGTTATTCCATCAATGGATTTTTTCTTCCCTGATGGGACGAGCATAAAATTTCTCTGTAATTGTACATGCTGCAATTTATAGTGACAATAAAGTTCTACTACTACTACTACTACTATTCCAAGATGACAATGCCAGGATTCATCGGGCTCAAATTGTGAAAGAGTGGTTCAGGGAGCATGAGACATCATTTTCACACATGGATTGGCCACCACAGAGTCCAGACCTGAACCCCATTGAGAATCTTTGGGATGTGCTGGAGAAGACTTTGCGCAGTGGTCCAAATCTCCCATCATCAATACAAGATCTTGGGGAAAAATTAATAATAATCAGTCATAACATTAAAACCACCTCCTTGTTTCTACATTCACTGTCCATTTTATCAGCTCCACTTACCATATAGAAGCACTTTGTAGTTCTACAATTACTGACTGTAGTCCATCTGTTTCTCTGCATGCTTTGTTATCCCCCTTTCATGCTGTTCTTCAATGGTCAGGACTCTCCCATGACCACTACAGAGTAGGTATTATTTAGGTGGTGGATCATTCAGACCACTGCAGTGACACTGACATGGTGGTGGTGTGTTAGTGTGTGTTGTGCTGGTATTAGTGGATAAGACACAGCAGCGCTGATGGAGTTTTTAAACACCTCTTTGTCACTGCTGGTCTGAGAATTGTTCACCAACCAAAAACATCCAGCCAACAGTGCCCCATGGGCAGCATCCTGTGACCACTGATGAAGATCTAGAAGATGACCAACTCAAACAGCAGCAATAGATGAGCGATCGTCTCTGGACTTTATGTCTACAAGGAGGACCAACTAGGTAAGAGTGTCTAATAGAGTGGACAGTGAGTGGACACAGTATTTAAAAACTCCAGCAGTACTGCTGCTGTGTCTGATCCACTCCTACCAGCACAACACACACTAACACACCACCACCATGTCAGTGTCACTGCAGTGCTGAGAATGATCCATCACCCAAATAATACCTGCTCTGTGGGGGTCCAGCCCATTCAAGAACAGGCTGAAAGCAGGCTAAAAAAAGTATGCAGAGAAACAGATGGACTACAGTCAGTAATTATAGAACAAAAGTGCTTCTATATGGTAAGTGGATTCTAATTTTAGACATTTTGAGTAGTAATAAATGTGGGGGTGTCCTAACTTTTTACTCACAATAAATTTCCATTTTTGTTCATTACATTTTACAATCTGTGTTTAAAAGTCATTTTAACTTTTTTTTTTTTTAGTTATATAAGCTCCATCTCTCAGTACTGTTCAAACAAAGCTCAAATGTCCATATGTTTAAATATGTTCAAAAAGACAAAGGTTTTCATGGGGTGTCTTAACTTTTTTACATGACTGTATATACAATATAGCCACATAGAAACACATTGTTGAGTATAGTTTTTATTTTATCTATGTCTACTGCTTACAGGTGCAAAAATATATTTGTATGAACTAAATTATATGCTTCTGGTGAAAGCTTTTAAGTGTTCAGGTTTGGTGTGGAGAAACTTTCATGGCCTGCCAAAGCCCAGATCTCAACCCTACTGAACACCTCAGAAATGAATTAGAACATAGATTGCACTTATTTTTTTTGCCATATAGTTTAAATAAAATTAGTAATACATTCAGTGTAGTCACACTATATTAGTAGTAACAGTTATGGTAGCAAGGGTTTTAGAAAGTTTATCACATTAGATCATTATTCATTATAAACAATTATTTATTAGTATTTATAATATTAAATAATTTATTAGTTTTTCTTTACAAAATACTCACTAGATCTGTTGCCCAACCCAGAAACACTAAATGAGTAGTATTTTGTGGAGAGTTGATCATATACTCAAACATTTACTTACCAGTGGGGGAATTTTAGAAAAACCAGTCAACCTACCAGCATATTTTTGTTACCAAGTGTTCAAAAGAAACCCACATGCCTAGAGGTAAAGCTTAATTGGCATTCACACTACTTGCTGCACCACAGTGCCAAAGCATAACAAAGGGTAACACTTTACCTGAACCCTTAGTCATAACACTCACATAATCATCATAAACCTGCCATGCAAGATGTCATATGTTAATATGGTCATGACATTTGATGTAAGGTGTTATAACAATAGTATGTTACTAGTATTAGTAATTATCCTGACAGCTTTTATAAAATGAGCTGTCATATATGATAATACACAGTCACGGCATCATACATTTCTACAGCTATCATGATAATGTATTCAGATTCCTGTATTAGTCAATAATTTTCCAGTGCAGCTTTCTATTATATATTAATCTCAAATTATTATATAAATCGTCTTACAGTGCAGTGTAAAAAGTAGTTGCCCCATTTGACTGCATATTTATTTATTTAAATTGTTAAACAAAATGTTTTGTTGAGTTATAATTATTTATTTACTTGATTAGTTAATGATAATGACCCAATGATTTAATTTGGCTATTTAAACACTGATTCCAATCACCCCTGTCCAATATGAAAATCACTCATCTACAGTATAACCATCAGTCGAGCAGTCTCCTTAAAGCTCAAAGCTTCTTAAACCCTATGATCTAGGGTGAAAAAATTGTGAAACAATTTATTCACTTAACTATGACAAGTATGCGATGAAAAGTACTAATACTAATAAATTAACATTGTTATAATTGCTGACATTGACTGTAATAACCACTGGCACAATTGGTGAATTTCTCACAAAAAAAAAACCTTCAGATTTATGCTCTAAAAAATAATTAAATACTTATGTTTATTATGTGATATTTTAGCTTTAACTAATTTATTCTACACTTTTACATAACAGGACAAGTGGTGGCTGAAGATGAAAGAATCAATGTATGAATCTATATCATTATATGTTAATTTATTTTACTTATATAAAGCTAACATTTACACTTTTATTGTAACAATATTTGTAATTTGTTCTCAAATGTGGAAAATGCTTCCTTCCAATTGTCCTTATTATTTTAGACTATTAAACAAATTAAAATGTAATGCCAAGGTTAAATATAAATCTAAATCTTTTAAATCTAAATAGTACTATCAAAGTCAACACTATGTCATGATAGTAAGAAAGTGCAGCAACACAATATCTCCACCAAATTACAGGAAGAGGCAGTATCTCCAAATAATAGACATTTGAAACCAATATATCACAACAGTACTTAAACATATAGCTGTCTGTAAGGTCAATGTTAATGATGTTTATCTGACATTTGAAAAACAAGAATCTGTATGTTCTTCAAACCTCTAATGATAATCCTAATGAGAACATTTAGACATTAGTCCTAATATGTCTGCTAAAATTAAGTACAGCATTGGCAAATGCTGCATCAGGACCAGGAAGATGTGTTATTTTTTGTTTTACTCTATATCAAAAATGTGTATATGGTCTAAAGCTTGGGGATAGTTGGGTTATGCAGCAGACCACAGTTCTGAAGGGCTAAAATGAACTGAAAGTTCTTTTTGGAGTGACCTTGTCAAGTCCTGATTTGAAATGAATAAAGATTATTTAGAAATGTGAACCTAAACTGTGCTGATTTGCATTAAAATTATCATTTCAGTGCTTGTATTTTGTTATTGCTTAACCCTGATTTCACTTGTGCCAAATCATAGAAAAAGTTATGATTAAAGTTAGGTTGTAGAGTTGGATTAGGTTAAGTTCATGCTACATGATTTTGCCGCTGATTTTCTACATTAGAATCTTGATTACAAGAAATCAAGTTTTGTAGTGTGAACAGTACAGCAATCTGATGACTTTGAGAGTTGTGTACTGTGTCTGGGCCTTAGTTATAGTTTGATGTTGAAACAAAATATCTCCTTTAGTTGAATTTCTACTAATTTTGCTAAGGTTGCTATAAATAAATAGATTGAACACATCACAAGCTATTGTAGCTTGAGTGGGCAAGCATCTAAGCAACTGTGCCAAAGACAATAACATTAGCATGTACTGTCCAAGCTAAAACATCATTCAGCTGTCAAGAACTGTATGTCTGCAAAAGCATTGATGTAAGTCAGGGGTTAAGACTCTCAGTACAAATCACACAGGGAGGGAATGTGTTTAATGTACTGTCTTAATAGGTTCCAGAGTAGCAAATGTCTGACTATCAAATGCTCTTTTTGAAAAGTGTCCCATGTACCTTTTAAAGCAGACAGCCTGTAGACAATTGATGAGCCAATGCTGGTGCTGACAGATAAGAGAAATTTCCTTTTTTTATTTAATTAGAAATAATAATTTTTAATTTTTAAGTCTGATCTGAAAAAGTATGTGGTGTCTACAGGGAGAAAAGTACATTCCTGTGAGGTGAAGAACAGTGAGCTGGCAGAGAAATACCAGGGAAAGTAAGAGTAATGGAGTGTGATGAGTTTTAGTCCACAAACCCTCCAACGCCAGAGAAACTTTACAGAACATTATAAAACCTCCCAACAAAAAAGAAGAGAGAAAAAGAAAGAGAAATCAAAGCACTGCAGGACAAATGAGTTCTGTGAGATGGTAGAACATTCACTACGTGGAACATACATTCTGATTACATTTGACTTATTAAAAACTGGAAATAAAAAATAAAAATAAATAAATTAAAATCTTAATAAAAATAAATAAAAAAAGTAAAATGCAAGAACTAGACTTTCTTCAGAATAAAAATAAATTAATTAATAGCACACATCCAGGATTATGACAAAGTAATGGAGACCTGTAAAATATGTTAACAGCAAGGAACTAAGATTATGCAGAGCCTTGACAGGTTCAGTGCTTCTTAAATGCTCTCATATAAGATTGGTTTGTTCTGGGATGTTTAACCATTAATTGATTTCAAATAATCACCTTAATCACTAATAACTACACATGACAATATATAGTAATGCAGTATGCGTATCATGATATTTAACCCAAACAATAGTTTAAAACACTGTCACTGCATTCTAGTCGAACAAACTGCTGCTTCACTATTTGTTTTTATAGTAGTTCTCCTTTTAAACACTTCACTACACTATTCTGTAAAACAAAAGATATGATGTCCAGTAGATGGATAGATAGATTTCTTTCTGAATACAGTAAAGTGCTACTAAACCCTGAATCCTTACTTGCCAAGCTACATGACCTCTAATGACTCTAGTCTGTGTAGAGAACCCAAATATTTGAATATTCCTTTAGTAGAACCTAAAAACTCCTAATTGGTTAAACATATCAGATTAGTTAGATGAAATAAGAACAAGCAGACATTAGATGTAGATTTTTTATTACTTTCCACTTATGTTTACCCCCAAAGTGAGGATATAGGCTTTAGGTAATTATGTATGCCAAATTATTTTTTAAGATACCATGCTTGGCCTAACACAGTGGACAGTAGTGTGAGTAACTATATGGACAAAATTATTAGGAACAATAAAAAGGAAATTAACAGTTTAAAGAAGGATATTTCCTGTTCCAGCATGATGTAAGATCCAAAGACATAAAGAACAAATTGTTTTAGAGAAAATCCAGTGGCCTGCTCACAGCCCTGACCTCAGCCCCACTAAACAGCTTTGGAATGTACTGTAACATCAATTAAGGCTTTCCTGATCATCAGTGACCAGCCATACAAATGCTCTTTGACTGAATGGGCACAAATTCAAAGTCTTGTGAGAAGCCTTCTCTGGCTTCTGTTGTTACAGCTGAAAAGATTACATAGAGGTCACTCTATTTTAACACCACTTTTTTTTTTAATAAGATGTGGAACAAGTTCATGGTCATGTGTCCAAATACCAAACACTTTTATATTCATGAGAGAAATAGAATACACCGACTCAGGAACATGAGAAAACCTCTAGAGTATGATTAATGAAGACACTAGATTAGTGAAGTGTTAAATGTGTGCAGTTAATTTAGGGAGTAGAACGCATTGTGCTGAACATCAACAAGTGCTGGAAAAAAATTTTAAAGATCTAGAATTGCCTAAATTAAAAAGAAAAATAAATAGATAGATACTATAAAAAATATTATAAATAGAAAAATAATAGATTAATAAAAGTTAAAGATGGGCCTGTTTTGAAAATTTAGTGAGTAAAAGTACAGATTGTTCTTTTGAAATGTAGTAAGTAAAATAAAATGTAATGAACTAAAGTACAGATACATAAATAATTAAGTACAGTAACAAAGTAATTGTACTTTGTTACGTACCACCTCTGTGGACCAATCAAAGGTTGCCAAGGTTGCAGTACCTTGTCCAATAAAAAGCAAATGAGAAAAACTAAAAATAGAACATTAAAACCAGGGCATGTTCCTTAGCATACCAAAGTACTGTTGGTCATGTTGATGCTAAAGCAGTTGATCAATGCAAAAAGCTCAGATCCAGCTTTCAGGTACCTCATTACCCACTTTCTTTTGGGACTTGTGTGGTCTCTAGATTAAAACAAACATAGCATGAGAATACTTCTTCAAAAATCATAAAACACTAAAAGTATATAGCATTAAATATAGCATTAAAATAAAAAAAGGAAAGAAAGTAAACAAACAGCTTGGATAAGACTTAATAGATGAATGAATTAAAGGAGCTAAGCTTGGTGTTAATAAATCAAGCACATACACAGCAATCTTTTTTTTTAAATCTGTTTTTCTGCATCACCGAGTGAATGATGAATCATGTTTCGTGACAGATCTGTATTTTCTTCTGATGCCTCCTGCATCTGGCGCATCACATGGGACACTATAAATAATAAATGCTTCCGAATTTTCTCATGAAATTCCCATTTGAAGTAAGGACGATTTCTTCAGTACTTGGGATTACTGTTCATTTCATGTGCTGTCCTTTTCAACGCAACCTGTTAAAAGGTTAGCACTGTGACCTCCACCTCCCTACCACATGCACTATATACCCTTCCCCCAATCAATAACCACACTATATATATATATATATATATATATATATATATATATATATATAAGAACACAATACTTTTATATCTTCTTGTTAATTTTGGTGTTTTTTTTTGTATAGATCACTTTTTTCAGGGTGTTCTCTTCAGTGCTGTGATTTTATTCCTATGTTTACTAATCTTTTAGAAATTTTATTCATTCATTCATTCATTCATTTTCTTATCCACTTATCCAATTAGGGTCGCGGGGGGTGCTGGAACCTATCCCAGCTTTTCAATGGGAGCAAGGCACACAGTAACACCCTGGACGGGACGCCAGTCCATCGCAGGGCAGACACACATACACACACACACACACATTCACTTATAGGGCAATTCAGTGTCTCCAATTAACCTGACTGCATTTTTGGACTGTGGGAGGAAACTGGAGCTCCCGGAGGAAACCCACGCAGACACGGGGCGAACATGCAAACTCTACACAGAAAGGACCCGGACTTCCCTGCCTGGGGATCGAACCCAGGACCTTCTTGCTGTGAGGTGACAGTGCTACCCACCGAGCCACTGTGCCATTTTAGAAATTTGAGATCATGACGTTCAAGCCCGGAGTGGCTAATCGGGAGATTCGGGAGGATTCCCTAAGGGCCGGCTCATGTCAATCTCGAGTTTGGGCCGGTTGGGAAAAATAATTTTGACACATCTGTCACTTTTCTATTTTTCTTCTTGCATTCATTCATCTGACAGCGCAGCCCCTACATCACAGTAGATCAGATGGGTTCTACCATCTGAGGGAATCCCCCCCCTCCCAAAGTTTAAGTTGGTTTGGCCCACGAAGCGTCTTTTCTGGAGCAGCATCTGGTAAAAGTAAATAGCGCAAACCATCAGTCGGACTCGGTGGTGATGGAGGGCAGGAAGAGGCCAGGTGAAGCCAAAAAAAGCCAGTTAAAAAAAGGGGGTTGGAAGAAGATGCTGCCAAATGTGCCAAATTAACAGACTTGTTTTCCAGAGGACAGACCCCATGCAGCCGGTAAAGAGAGATGTGGACATTTGCAATGTCAACTTAGTGTAGTTTATTTTGTAGAACCCAATACACACCATTAATCACAAATATCCAGTTTCAAGCTGAAAATAATAAACATAATTTGAAGTGTAATATATTAAATAGCCTAACTCATTAATGGAATGTTTTTGTTCCGACGCTACTGTACTGATGATCCCAAGGAGGCCATGACTACTGAAGGGACATGTAGAGTTATTTAAACTAAGATAGTTATTTGTAATGTAAAATATAATGTGGAGAAAATACATGATATATGTTAAATTGTTCAGACAGATGTCAGCACGATAGCCTAATTTATTTTAACAAATGGAGACAATTAGCCTAAATCACTATCAATTTTACACCATGTTATGTTATGTTCATGTTATGTTATTCAGCAAAAGAGGCTAACCTATAATGAAATGTTTTTTTTTTGCCTCAGAGCAGCAGATAAGCCATGTCTCATGTCTATAGACAATGACACTATTATTAATAAAGTTACAGCTAAGTTACAGTTACAGCTACTTAAGAGTTTAGTGTAAACCTAACAATAGAGCACCTCTCTGCTGGGAAGACATGCAATATTAATTTCAAATTATTTTTATTTCAAATTTTGCTCTGGTACAAATGTAAATACGTTTTCATCTTTATCACATTTTTTTTTTACCTTTTAAATCTTTATCTGATTTAAATTTGAATTGAACATGTTTAAGTGAAGTGTTTTCTGTTATATACCCAATGAAAAGGCATTGTAAGAGCTAGCTGCTGTTTCATTTATTCAAATTTCTCCTCCATGGAAAAAGTGGGCCGGGTTTAGGCATAAAACTCCCGGGCTGAAAAAGGGGCCCACTCCGGCCCTGATGACGTTTGTCTCAAAAATGTTTCCTTCACATAACAGTACTTGATGTGTCAGTGTAAATAAAGTGGTCTGAATTCTTTGCTCACCTTAAGTGTACCAATGAGGCAGGGATGAACTAAAGAATTCACATTCCAATCCTAAATAAAGCCAAGAAAAAGAACTGGAAAATAAGACACATACGTTTAACAAGAATCACATTATAATTCTAAAAGTAATAATGAAAAACTAAAAACATGGTGTGATGATGGTGTGAGAGAGAGATGGAAGAAGAACCACAGGGAAGCTGTGTTGCCACGACTGCTCAATCCACCAGTGATTGGCAGCCCAAGCTCTTAAAAAGAACAATGACAGCAACAAAGACAGTAAACCAGCAGTGGCTAAAAAACCTAAGTACAGCAGGCTGTCACTGCATTGGCTGGAAGCAACCCATGTCCAGGATGGTCTTCTCTTAGCAGCCTCATAATAGGAATGCTGCCATGACCCCAATGTAGACTTTGTCCAGGGTGATTTTATTGTGACAACAATATTTAGCAGGCAACTACAAAAGATAAAATACCACACAACTGGTTTCATTCCCAAATACTGATAACAGAGCACTTGCAAATGAGCTGGTGAGAAAAGACAGGCAGTCCAAAAATCAGACCTTCTGTGTGTTGTTCTCATAAACGGAGAGTCTGAGGCTGGCATTAGAAGGACCCCAACTGGCTGCAGCAAATTAAGAGTTAATTAAGTGCAGAGACTGCCGTTGAAGTTCTGTTACATTTATTTACGAAGAGTGACATGTAATCTGTCTATGCCAATCCTCATTGCCCAGCATTCTACAGTGACAGTTGAGTGCAGCTGACTGCTCGTCTCCTCTTTCAGTTGTTGTGTTTCTGACTTTTTTCACCTTGTAAAGTGCTTTGAGCAGCACTAGGGTGTGTAAAAGGTGTCAGTCAAGCTCTGTCTTTGAATTGTGCAATTTGATGGCGCCATTGTGGTGTCATAGAACTCCTGTGAACAAGCAGGTGATCTGGCACAAAACACACGAATAAAAAATTAATACTGAACAACATCCAAGGCTAAATGTGTAGCTAGTATTAATAGTATTTAACTAGCTTAAAACAACCTAAAATAACTTGATTTGATATACTGAAAATGAGGAGGGTATAAATAGCCAGCTTCAAAACATTGGCAACATTGACAGGTTAATTTATTCTAAGGCCAAATTTAATTTAAAGTAGTTTACCTACTTTAAAATAACATCTGTAATATAAAATCTCCTCATGCACGCTGCATCTTTCAGGGGAAAAAATGCCTTAATATGAATGTTTTTAATAAGTTGTAAATCTACAACATAAAACAACCTAATTTCTAAGAATTTATGCAAGTTAACTTTTAGGCATCACAAATAGCATTAAGGTAAAGTGACTTTTTACCTTGAAGAGGTCTTTATGTCACATTCATATTTAACATCAACATTACTGCCTATCATTCTATCATTCTTTAGCTAGTGCAGAGTAATCCTGTGCATCAAGTATAATCCAGTATTGACAGGGAAAAGAGCACTGATTAGCATTTTCTCTGCTTGAGATTGTGCTGATGCAGGTGATGTAGATCTCCTTTGAAACTCTACTTTTTGTCAGATTCACTGTATCCCTGTACAAATCAGCCAAAGTGACAGCAAGTCATTGCTGGTGCAGATTAATAGCAATGGGATCAAATATTAGCAAATAAACTATGCACTGATTTAAACTACTCACAACAGAAATGAGTAACACATAAGTGGAGAACAAATGTCAAATGTAGCTTTTTATACAATTTTAAACAAAACCAAAACACAAAAAATAGCCTACATTGACATTTGGTTAGAGTGGAATTAGCTGTTGGCTCGATACCACTTTTTTATGTCCGATACTGATACTGCAAATTGAGTATCTGCTGATACCGATACCAATCCAATACCGTCATTTCTTCTCTCAAACAACTACGCAGTAATAATACATGTCTCAATGCACCATGGTTAAACTAGCTATCTAAATAACAATGCTCGGACTGTGAAACAAATATTCTAAAGGAATAAATACAGAACCTACAACATCACACTTATGCTAAACTGCTGTTTTAATTTTAACTTTTACACAGAGAACATTTAGCAGCATTTACGGTGTGTCGACCAAAGTGTCTACAATTGAAAGATGTGGATGTCAATCAAACCAGTTAGACCAGTTAGAATTGACGCAGAGTTGAGATTTTCCATTAAAGTTCTGTCATGTTTTTAGATTATTAAAAACCATAGTGCGCTTATTTAAAAACCCTGCTGGATTTTGAAGAGGACATCTGTGGCTTAACAGGAAACTGTGTAGTTTGTTTTATTTCATAACACTAATGGATTAATCGTTGAGGATGTGAGAGATCTCCAAGCCGGGACAAGATCTTATCTCAGGTGAGTGATTTATCATTTATAAAGTGATTTTATTGTGTTTAAACAGTTTTTTAGATGTGGCAGTAGTAGATATATTTTTTTTAATTCTAAAGGTTTATGTAGATCAGTTTGTTTTAATTTCTGAATGGCTGTTGCAGATGAGTTGTAGATCAGTGGCACATCATCAAGATGCACTTTGTTATGGCAGTTGCAGAGTGAGCTGGCAATAAATAGCGCTCTGTTGGAATGTATCTTTGTGTGTTATTTGCTTTACACACAAACAATGGCCTTATTTACATTAAGTGTTATTTACATTAAGCAACAGTATCGGATCGGATTACATGTTTTTTTTCCTTCCGATATCCGATCTAGTGATTTGGGCCAATATCGGGCCGATACCGATACAATGTACAGAGTATCGGATTGGTGCCAGCCCTAGTAACATGTGACAGCCTGTGCTTGGAGTTTGCAAAAGAGAAAAAAAGATTCTATGGTATGATGAGACAAGAACTGATAAGGGTAAGATACTGGTTAGAGATACATTAATGCAACCAGACACAGAAACATCATTAAAGACAATGTCCAAAGTGTATGCAAACTTAGACTGTTTACCTTTTAAATCTCACAGAACTTAAGAGGCTCTACCATGAAAAATAGGATAAACTCCAAATCCAGCTTGTAGAGATATGTCCCATAAGACTTGCAGCTGTAATTGCTGCCACAGGGACTTCTACAAAAGTATAAAACAGAGGTTGTATTAAGGAGCAAGGTGTCAATGCCCCAAATTTTGAGCAAAGAGGGGGTGGGGGGGGTAGTTATATACGAACAATTAAAAGAACATGACCTATTCCACACACCAGTGCTTAATGCATTAAAATATGCAATCTTGAACAAAAGACTTTAGACATTAACACAAAGGCAAAAATTCTAACATTCTAACAAAAGGCTAACATGAAATATTCTGCTTGCTGAATAATGGCCATTTACAAATTTCCTTTGGAGCCATTCCATAAAACAGAGCAATTATAGACATTGACAGGTACTAAAAGTAACAGAATAGGTTTTGTAAGGTTGATAATTTTTTTCTGGTTGTGGTTCTCTAGCTTTAATTCAGCCGAGAGTCATCCATCTGCAACATAAGCACGGCAAGATGAAGCCAAAAATATTAATGCACATCCTCCTTGTCTGAAATAGCCCTCAGCACAGCAATCCTGATAACTCTCAAGAACAACAAAGTGTTTTTTAAAAAGGCTGGTCAGCTCATGCGGCAAAAATGTGAGGCAATAAGATAGAACAGAGGCAATAATCAAATTTCTGTTCTGTCACAGTTCTTATTTATCACAATGGATGCGAATAAAAGTCCCACTGGGGCAACCAGGCATGTGAGTCAGGCATGCAAAATGAGGTCATGTCTACGCAATGTTGATACAGACAAATACGGCTGCAGCAACTTTTACCTGCTATTCTCTGGAGGACTTTTGAGAGAGTGATAAGTCTGAATGTCCTTGAGCAAATCGTTGGTGTGTTCACAAAGTGAGTGGAGAGCCGAACTGGCTTTTGTCATTGTAAATTTACACGCTAGCTAACACAGAGCTGTACACATAACTGACTCTTTCTGCAGCCATAATAAATAGTATGACTCCTGTCAGTAAAGGATTGTTTCACGTCAACTCCAAATAAGAAAGTATCAGTCAAAGGGAAGATAATGTACGTACCCTTGGCTTAGACCTCTCATGGGGAAGCAGACGGAGGTTTATCATTAGCATTGATTTTGTTTGTAAGACCAGTTGTCACAGGAACTCACAGGAACATAAAATTGTAAACTGTATGTATTTGTGTGTGTGTATATATATATATACAGTATATATACACCGACCAGGCATAACATTATGAGCACTGACAGGTGAAGTGAATAACACTGATTATCTCTTCATCACGGTACCTGTTAGTGGGTGGGATATATTAGGCAGCTAGTGAACATTTTTTCCTCAAAGTTGATGTGTTAGAAGCCGGAAAAATGGGCAAGTGTAAGGATTTGAGGGATGTTGACAAGGGCCAAATTGTGATGGCTAGACAACTGGGTCAAAGCATCTCCAAAACTGGTTCAAGAAAGGAACAGTGGTAAACCGGCAACAGGGTCATGGACGGCCAAAGCTCATTGATGCACGTGGGGAGTGAAGGCTGGCCCGCGTGGTCCGATCCAACAGACAAGCTACTGTAACTCAAATTGCTGAAGACATTAATGCTGGTTCTGATAGAAAGGTGTCAGAATACACATGCCTCAACGGGTCAGGGCTGTTTTGGCAGCAAAAGGGGGACCAACACAATATTAGGAAGGTGGTCATAATGTTATGCCTGATCGGTGTATGTATACACCGATCAGGCATTTTGCAAAACATTCCAACTTTTCTAAAAATTTGGTTTGTATTAGACATTTTGTAAGATCTAAATACATATTCTTTATAATACATGTCCAACTTTTCCAGTACTTGGTTGGGACTTCTTTACCAGGAATTACTGCATCATTGTGGTGTGGCATGAAGGCAATCAGCTTCTGAACTGCTCAGATGTTATTAAAGTTATTAATGTGCCCTTCAGCTTGTCTATATTGCTGGGTTGGGTGTTTCTCATCTTCCTCTTGACTGGGATTAGGTCCGGACAATTGGCTGGTCCATTAAGCACAAGAATATAATAGTCAGCACACCATTTGATAGTAGTTTTGGTAGTCTGGGCAGATGCTAAGTTCCGCTGGAAAAGGAAAGCTGCATCTCAATAAAGCTTGTCAGCAGATGAAAGTATGAAGTGCTTTTAAATCTCCTGCTAGACAGCTGCTTTGACTTTGAGCTGAATAAAACAGAGTGGACTGTGTTTGCAGATGACATGGCACCCCAAACAATCACAAACTGTGAAAACTTCACAATTGACTTCAGATACCTAGGATTCTGTGCCTCCTCACTCTTCTTCTCTTCACTAGGACCTTGATTTCCAAATGAAATGCAAAATTTACTTTCATCTGAAATATGAACTTTGGACTACTGAGCAACAGTCCCGTTTTTTTTCCTTAGCCCAGGTAGGACACTTCTGACATTGTCTCAGTGTCCTAGGAGTGGCTCGATATTAGGAATGTGGCAGTTGTAGCCTTTCCTGGTGGCATCTGTGAGTGTAGGCTCAATGCACTAACACCAGCCTCTGTCCACACCTTGTAAAGCTCCAAAGTTCTTGAAGAGACTTTTCTTGACAATCCTCCATGTTGCTCATGCACTTTTTCCTACCACATTTTCCCTTTTAGTCAACTTTCCAATAATATGCTTTGATACAGCACTCTATGAACAGCCAGCTTTTTCAGCAATGACCTTCTCTGGCTTATGATCGATTATCGTCTTTTGGACAACTGTTAAGTCAGCAGTCTTCCCATGATTGTGGTTGCGTGCGCTGAATTAGACCAAAATATACACAGTATTTATACTTTTGTAATAGTAATTTACCGAAACTCGAAATGAAATAGTCGAATAATTTGATATACTGGATGTTCATGAGCTGTAAGAAATACTGATCAACATTTTATAATAAATATAAAATATGACAGTTTACCTTTTGGAATTATAAAGGAAAATTTTTAACAGCATTCAAATTTTTTAAGATGCACGTGTGTGTGTGTGTGTGCGTACTTTGATACCATTAAAATTATTAAAGAAAATTATTTTAAAACTACTTCAAATGCTGTAAATGTAAATGTGCTATTAATATATTAATTAATATAAAGTTTAAGGTCATATTTTAATTCATGTTTGTGCATATTGATAACTTTTAATATTGATAACATTTTTAATACATAATTACACTGTGCTCATAATGTGTTAAATAATTTTAACAACACAGCATTGGTGTAAATAGCTCTTAAGTAGGACCAGTAAGTCACAGCCTTATATTAATGTGATCATCCCAATACTTTACTTATTTATTGTTTGGTGGATGTTTTTTTTTTTTTTATCAAGAAATGTGGTTTAAATTAAAAAAATTAATAATTAAAATAGATTACAAGTAACCTTAATATTGATCCAGATTTCATTCAAGTTCAAAGCAGCATTAAGAAGTATTTTCTCCAGCTTTGTAATCATCATCAAACAAATCAAACTTTTTTATTTCAGGCCATTAATTATCAGACTAGGATACGTATATTGCAAACCGTGTTAATTACCTACAATATAATCCAGTGTTTCCAAGGTAACATACTGGGTGTGTTCAAAAACGTAGCGAGCTCTCTATATAGACAGCATTTTACGTCATCCTACGCGCGCTCCCGAGAAGTAGGCTTTTCGAATTCTTAAATGCCTTAAAATGCTGTCTACTAAGTCACCCTAAATCTGAACGCTATTTTGACAGCATTCAGTGCGCCACAACTTTTCTCACAGAAAAAAAAAAATATGGCAAATGGTGCAGAGAAACGAGTTATTTTCATAATTATCATTGATTTTTAATTTGTATAAACTTGCACAAGAGTTGTTTATTTGCAAATGCAGGCTTGTCAGCGAATTTAACCGTTTTCGGTACACAGAGGGAGATGTTAGTTGACATGCTAGAGCGTTGTGCCACCCCATCCCATTGGTTTGAATGGCATGAGGCTAACTGTGTTAGCTTAGTAAGCGAAAACCGACGGAATTGCTGTCTAAATAGTGCATTCGAATAAGCTGCCAAGTCAATGACTTATTAGAATCCTCTCTACTTAGGCAGCTGCCTATGTAGTCAGTAAGACAGCAGGGCAGCTCACTAGGTTTTCGAACACACCCACTGTCTTATCTGAACTTAATGTCCACTTTTAAGTAAGTGGCTACTTCTCAAAACATGTTCTTAGACAATATTATTCATTACTAAATGTAGTAAACACAGATTCTCTTGAACCTGTTAAAAGTGCAAATAAATTTGATTTTCACTGACCAAATTAATTGTATTTTTTTCAATAAAAACTAATTTTGAATTTAATGCTTGCAGCACACTTGGGGTTTGGGCAAAATAAAAAAAAGTAAAAAATAAAAAATGTTCACAATAAGCAGGTAAGTTGGTAACAAGTAAAACTATAATTTATAGGGTTCTGTATTAGCCACCTTCCCTATTTCTTATTTTTGCATATGTCACACATATGTTTCTGATCATAAACCTACTTTACATTAGACAAAAATAACTCGATAATGATGATTGAAAAATGCTGTTCAGCCCTTTCTGGGCCAATGTGAAGAAAGTAATTGCCCCCTTAGCTACTAAATCAACCAGTTAACCAAATTCAATTGAGAGTTAGGTTCAGTTTCACTTGCCACATTTAGGCATGATTGCTGACAGACCTGTTGAATCTAAGCATTGCTTAAGTCTCAAAAAGCAGTACATAATGACATGTATTACAGAAATAAAATACAAAATAAAACCATTGAAATCTTTAGATCTAAAATGGGTTACAAAGCCATTGCAAAGGTTCTGGGACTCAAAAAACACATTGAGAGCCACTATCCATAAATGGAGAGAAACAGTGGTAAACATCCCGGGAAACAGCCTACCAGAATTTTACCAAGAAAGCTTAACATAGAAAGAACTGCAGGCCTCACATCCCTCAGTTAAGGTTAGTGTAAATGATTCCTCAATCCTGCAATAATGACATCTATGAGAAAGTTACAAGACGTAAACCACCGCTGACCAAAAAGAACACATTTAGATAATCCCAAAAAATTTTGAGATAATACTTTGTGGACTGGTTATGATCCTGTTATATCTGGCATACTGCTAAGCCCTGCATTCCACCATTAGAACATCATACCAACAGTCGATGGTGGTGGTAGTGTGATGGTTTGGGGCTGATTTGCTTTTCCAAGAGTTGGCTGACTTGTTATAATTGATTTTGTAGTTTGGTTATGCAGGTGGACACAATGATCCAAAGAATGAATTGAATGCAGTAGGACAGACTATCCAAAAAGACCATCCAGACAAAAGCCAACATCTGTCATGGAATTGGAGGGGGGGCATCAGTGCCCAAGGCATTAAAGACTTGCATATGTGTGAATGGACCACTGATGCAGAGGTGTAAAGTGAGATTTTTGTGAAATACATGCTACCTTCAAGGTGGCATCTATTCCCATGATGTCCATGGTTATGTCAGCAAGATAGTACTAGGCTTCATTCTGCACATGCTACAACAGCATGGCTTTTTAGACACAGCGTGCTTTTGCTTCTCACCTGTCTGCAGAAATGTATGGCACATCATGAAGAGGAAAATCAGACAACAGTCACCATGGACAGTTGCATGTTTTGATTGGTTTTGTGTGTTGCAGACAGCAGATTTGAAATTTGTATTTATTTGCAAAATTCAGTTAAGTTGATCAGTAGAAACACTGAAAATCTATTCATTGTACAACTCCAAATCAGAAAAAGTTGGGACAGCATGGAGAATGTAAATTAAAAAAAAAAAACACAGAGTTTCTTACATTTACTTTGACTTTTATTTAATTGCAGACAGGATGAACCTGAGATATTTCATGTTTGGTCTGCTTAACTTCATTTCATTTATTAATAAACATCCATTTCTGCATTTCAGGCCTGCAACACAGTACAAAAAAAGTTGGGACAGTAAAGCATTTACCACTTTGTAATGTTGCCATTCCTTTTCACCACACTTAAAAGACGTTTCGGCACCGAGGATACCAAGTGATTTAGTGTTTCAGCTTTTATTTTGTCTCATTCTTCCTGCAAACACGTCTTAAGATGTGCAACAGTACGGGGGTCGTCGTCACATTTTTTGTTTCAAAATTATCCACACATTCTCTATTGGGGACAGGTCAGGACTGCAGACAGGCCAGTCCAGTACCCGTACCCTCTTCTTCCACAGCCATGTCTTTGTAATGTGTGCAGCATGTGGTTTTGCATTGTCTTGTTGAAAAATGCATGGACATCCCTGGAAAAGATGATGTCTTGAAGGCAGCATATGTTGCTCTAAGATCTCAATGTACTTTTCTGCATTAATGCCATGACAGACCCTGGCTTTTGCTGATAACAGTCTAGATGGTCCTTTTCGTCTTTGGTCCGGCGTCCATTTTTCCTGGAATGCTGATTTATCTGACCACAATATACATTTCCACTGTGTGATGGTCCATCCTAGATGCCTCCGAGCCCAGAGAAGCCAACGCCGCTTCTGGACATGGTTAACATAAGGCTTCTTTTTTGCACAGTAAGTTTTAAGTGGCATTTGTGCATGTAACTCTGTATTGTAGTGCTTGACAAAGGTTTGCCAAAGTAATCCCATGTCCATGTGGTTATATCAGCTATTGTTGAGCAGCGGTTCTTGATGCAGTGTCGTCTGAGGGTCAAAGATCACGGGCGTTCGGCTTAAGCTTACGACCCTGGCCTTTACGCACTGAAATTCCTCCCGATTCCTTGAATTGTTTAATGATATTATGCACTGTAGAGGGAGAAATATACAAATCCCTTCCAATTTTTTAAGTCCAAGTTTTTAAACATTTTAATAATTTTCTCACGCATTTGTTGACAAACTGGAGATCCTCTGGCAATCTTTGCTAATCAAAGACTCAGCCTTTTCTGGATGCTGCTTTTGTACCAAACCATGATTACAATCACCTGTTTGTAATCACATCTTCATTTAGTTTTTTCACCTCATTACTAGCCCTAAATTGCCCCCGTCCCAACTTTTTTTGGAATGTGTTGCAGACCTGAAATGCAGGAATGGAGGTATATTAACAAATAAAATGAATTGAGCAGAAAAAAACATGAAATATCTTGGGTTTAGACTGCCTGCATTCAAATAAAAGTCAAAGTAAATGTAAGGAACACTGCATTTTAATTTTATTCAATGCTGTCCCAACTTTTTCTGATTTGGGGTTGTACTTTTATCAGTTAAATAAAGGATCAAGAGAATTAACAAATCGATGATTCTAGTTTTTATTGAATCTTACAAAATGTACAAACTTTTCTGAAAAATTACATGGAACTATGCAGTGACCAAAACACTCTAAACAGTCTTATTTAGTGATCACCTGCAAGGCTTATTTAACTCCCACCTCTGCTAAGCACTTGATTGCCTTTTAGTTGTCCTAGTTTAAAGTGCTGCTGTATGATGGGAGATAAAATACATTTGTTTAATTTTGCTAATAATATATTAAAATGTCATAACATATCCAGGCAGCTTGTTGAATAGTAAGGTCAGTTGTGATGTTCACCTTTGGAAATACCCTCGATCTTCAGTTACGTTCCTGAACTTAAAGCCTAGGCGGAAAGACAAGATGCCATTAAGTGACCTTTTGGTAAGATTTCATTTTATTTTAAGCCAAATTTATGAGGTGCCATCGTTGTGTACCTGCCATCTAGGTACATGATGATGACACATAAGCTTGGCCCATTAGACATTTATGATCAAATATGTGTCACATCACAAATCATAGTTGCAGTCAGTCAGACTGGAATTTATGATGCTCCCTGTGGTTCGCAAAACTTTCCACACGTACATACTCACATACATGCTACATGACACTACTTGAAATCACATTCAGTCCTTTGATTGTTGCCTTTACACTGTTTGGACAGGATGACCAAAAGTAGGTGTTTAGTAAATAATATGTTTAAATAATAAATTTCACAGTGTGTCAATTTTGGATCACAAATACTAACTGATAACTAGTGGTAAAGTTCATTTTACAAAACCTGCAGTTCAGATGTAAATCCACAACAGCATACTCTCATAGCCTTTTGCATTTAAAAAAAAACTAACTACAGTTTCTACATTTCACATGTATGATTCAATAAAGCAACTGCAAAGAAGATGTTAAATAATTAACATTACATATCATCAATCCAAGTTTTTCACCATTACTATTCAAAATCTTTTTGTTGGCTGAACTTCCAGAGAAAAAATAAATTCATGTGCACAAAGCTAAACTTAGACACGAGAACAATTTGAAACGCACACACACTGCCAACGAGCTTATGTCTTTAGTGAGCAGCGAAACACTGATCTGCCAAGAAAAACTAACAGGGTCAGATATTTTTAGAGGCTTTGTGGCTTCTTTCCTTTACATTTTTATGTGAAATAAAAGATATGATTTTATTAAAAGCAAAATGTGTAAACATTAATGTATAGTAGACAAACCATTGCAACATTTATGATCATGCAATACACATGCACACACACACACACAGAACCAGATAAGCCAAGCAAGAAGCTGGCAAAGAAGACAAAGAGAAGCCGTGATATATGGAAAACCTTCCACCTAAAGCAAATTAAAGCTTATGAGGTACAGGTGACTGACAATCAAGAGAGATTGACAGATCAGAAGCAACTGAGCCCCCAATCCCAACTACCAACCAAACTAGGCAGAACAGAGGGATAGAAGGCACAGCTGATTGTCCATTATAAGAAGCTGACAAATCTACATGCTATAATGCATCTGTGCCTCCAACTGCCAGGCAAACTAGGCCATGCAGAGGGACATGTCTCTTACCATAAAGCAGCTGTTTTGATGGCTGCCACCACATTATAACATTACTTAAATAAAGCCTGTGTGGCAATGTGAAGCAGACTAGTAGGTCTCAAAAGGCAGCATATAATATTATGTTTTAGAGATTTAAGTACATATTCAAAACGAAGTCATTGAATCTACCAGTCTGGACAGAGTTTTAAATGGTTAAAAGGGTTATAAAGGGTTAAAAAGAAAAAAATTGGCCCCACTGTTGTCTAAATGAAAATAGGCTCCATGATAAAACATCCAGGAGGACCCATCTTCTAAAGCAAAACACACAAAAACAGATTGGAAAACCACAATCCCTTTGGAAATATGCTTAGTCCATATAAAAAAGTATGTAGACAGAAGAAAAAGTAAAGCACAATGCTTACTGTGAGCTATATACACCGATTAGCCATAACATTAAAACCACCTCCTCGTTTCTACAATCACTGTTCATTTTATTAGCTCCACTTACCATATAGAAGCACTTTGTAGTTCTACAATTATTGACTGTAGTCCATCTGTTTCTCTACATACTTTTTTTTAGCCTGCTTTCACCCTGTTCTTCAATGGTCAGGACCCCCACAGGACCACCACAGAGCAGGTATTATTTAAGTGGTGGATCATTCTCAGCACTGCGTATGAGTGGATCAGACACAGCAGCGCTGCTGGAGTTTTTAAGTACCGTGTCCAGTCACTGTCCTCTCTATTAGACGCTCCTACTTAGTTGGTCCACCTTGTAGATGTAAAGTCAGAGACGATCGCTCATTTATTGCTGCTGTTTGAGTTGGTCATCTTCTAGACCTTCATCAGTGGTCACAGGACGCTGCCTACAGGGCGCTGTTGGCTGGATGTTTTTGGTTGGTGGACAATTCTCAGTCCAGCAGTGAAAGTGATGTGTTTACGAACTCCTTCAGCACTGCTGTCTTATCCACTCATACCAGCACAACACACATGAACACACCACCACCATGTCAGTGTCACTGCAGCGCCGAGAATGATCCACCACCCAAATAATACCTGCTCTGTAGTGGTCCTGGGAGAGTCCTGACCATTAAAGATTAGCATGAAAGTGGGCTAACAAAGCATGCAGAGAAACAGATGGACTACAGTGAGTAATTGTATAAATACAAAGTGCTTCTATATGGTAGGTGGAGCTGATAAAATGGACAGTGAATGTAGAAACAAGGAGGTGGTTTGAATGTTATGGCTGATCGGTGTAGAATGCTCAGTGATATTTTGGGGTTGCTTTGCTGCTTTAGGCAATGGGTGTTATAAGGGCATTGGAGTGGGATGTGCTGCCAAGTATCAGAAAGCTGTTCCTCAGTTGTACTTGTAGTTGCTAGATGACACCCCTCAACCTATTTTGAGATTAGTTTGTAAGTGGTTTTGGTTTTTATTTTTGTTTGTTTTTTAATCTTGCTTATAGAATCATGTATTTTATTCTAGTTCATGTATCATTTTAGACCATGTGTATTGCCTAGGAATCTTCCTTAGATAATCGTGTATTGTATTCTAGCTCATGTATCTTGCTTTGGAATCTTGCTTAGAGAATAATGTATTGTTTTATGTTATAGCCTTAGCATTGTGTTAGCTTGCAGGGTGTAGCTTAGCTTAGGGTTTTGGATAGTTTAGGATCATGTTTCATGTGTGTTTAGATAAGCATTAGCAATTAGCGTAGTGGATAGCACAGTTCATGTGTACGTGTCTTCTTTGTCATGTCCTGTGAAATCTAGTCTTGTTTATCGTAATCATGAATAAACAATATGTAACATTTGTATTTGTGTGTGTGTGTGTGTGTGTATGTATGTGTGTGTGTGTGTGTGTGTGTCTGCTCTCGTCTCTTGTCTTGAGCCCAGCGTTACAGCACTTTTCACAGAAGAGCAGAAACCTCAGATACATTATAAATATTAAATTACGGGTACCAGGCACTCAGGTGATGCATTATCTAATACAGCAGAGATTTACTGATGGCCGTCATTATTAATCAGTGTAAGCAATGCAGGTAAATAATTATATGTAAATTAAATTAAAATAATAATAAACAAATAATAAAATTAATTTTTTAGAATATTGGTGGGGCAATGCTTGATGCTTTAGTGTCATTATAACACAGTTGTTTTTATCCTGTGGGGTACAGAGGACTGTTGTAATGAAGAGACATATCATAATTGATCTTGATCAGTCATTAATGTTATTTGCCCTTAATGCATATGTAATAAATTATTTTTTAAGGAATACATTTTAAAATAACAAAATTAAATATTAAATATTAGATTCAACTTGAATATTGTTTTTTGTGTATAAAGTGCCCCCTCCCATCTCGTATTGTAAGGGTCTAATTAACAGCTATGCTTTTTATTTTAAAACAGAAATTCAAAAAAGTATGTAAGTATCTATATTTTGAAATACAACATGTTAAAAGTGATTTTTATTATTGGATTAGTAATAAACAGCTTCTCTGCCAACGCATAAGTGTGAAGACTGAGAATCCAGTAGAATCAGATTAAAGTCTGAATGATGCTTGACCCTGGCCTCTGCCTTAATGAACAACACACAAACACACACACACACACACATACACCACTCACTCACAGAGGGACATAGGCTTTGATCCGTGCTGAAATGAATGTCATGGCCAGGGTTCATGATTATGGGAATCAGCTTGGCCCCCTTCAAGCTTAGAAAGGGAGGCCCTGTAGTACACACATACACACACATTGCAAGTGCTGGGTTTGGTTACTACTGATAATCATATTTTGATAGTTATGTAAAAAATCTGATCTATGTATGTATTTTGAGTAGTGAAAGGAACATTACAGGATTGTATCATTGTATATGAAGTGTGAAGGTTCCTTGGGTTTAAATACTAATTCACATTTATTACCTTATATTTATCGCACAAGTATGAACAACAGGCAGATTTGCAGACATTATGCCAGAAATAGGAAATTTCATTTAGAACTAGCAATGTGTCATGGGTAATATAAAATGCCCCCTACTTTCTTTGCAGATTTACCAGCATCTACTCTTCTTGCAATGCTTTTTACAAGATTTGAAAAGACCTGTCTAACATAAGTGCTACAAAGGTTAAAGCATTTAATTTATATTATTTAATTGATCTTATTTCA
Organism: Trichomycterus rosablanca; assembly: GCF_030014385.1. Lineage (NCBI taxonomy): Eukaryota > Metazoa > Chordata > Actinopteri > Siluriformes > Trichomycteridae > Trichomycterus > Trichomycterus rosablanca. Next base: position 15,454,301 of record NC_085995.1, on the reverse strand, counting down.
TTGGTTAGTAATGGGTGTGGCTAAAACACATGAACTCAGTAATTAGGAGGGGAGGCCACATACCTTTTTTCACAGGTCAAAACTCTAACAACCATATATAAAAACTTTAGTGACCAATAGTTACCCTGAGGGCGACACAATGGCTCGGTGGGTAGCACTGTCGCCTCACAGCAAGAAGATCCTGGGTTCGATGCCCAGGCGGGTTTGCATGTTCTCCCCGTGTCTGTGTGGGTTTCCGCTGGGAACTCCGGCTTCCTCCCACAGTCCAAAAACATGCAGTCAGGTTAATTGGAGACACTGAATTGCCCTATAGGTGAATGGGTGTGTGTGTCTGCCCTGCGATGGACTGGCGCCCCGTCCAGGGTGTTACTGTGTGCCTTGCGCCCATTAAAAAGCTGGGATGGGCTCCAGCACCCGCCCCGCAACCCTAATTGGATAAGCGGTTAAGAAAGTGAGTGAGTAGTCACCCTGAGTCAGGATAAGACAATGCACAAACAAGAAATATTTAGACAATATTTTGGGGTAAAAAATGCTGCCAGTGTGAATGTAACTACAGATGTGCACTTTTGTCTTTGTGGTGTATGAATGGTAAAATGCAGCATTATTGGATTTCTTAAAATGTAATAACAGCATTGCTCAAGTATACTCAATTATTTTGAGGTATCCTTTTTATTTCAGCTCTAAAATATGTATAATAATGTATGATGCATAATATCACAAAATGTATAAAATATGTTTTTAGTAAAAGACAGACATCTAATGAGGAAGACATGATATGTGAATGGAGTGAAGAAGAGAAATTAAACAAAAAGGGGTGGAAAGTCAATGAGGAAGCTCTACAGGGAGAAAGACAGACAGCTGAACTCATCTGATAAGAGGGAGGATGTCAAATTCTTTAGTCATTCCATCTCTCCTCTGGGGAGGCATTACGTAAACATCAAAGTCACTCTGATTTTCTCTCTTTGTTCTTTTTTTTTACTTTTTCATTGGGGTTAAGGGAGTTGGGGGAGTTAAAATTACCCCCACTATACAGCAAAGTGTGACATCATTACCCAGGATTCAGTCCTCACAGTCTTGCCTGTGAACACTCAACCCAATGATGCATGCGCATGCACACATACAAAGAATGTAGGGGACAATCCAAGGACCAGACAACAGAATGCTAATCATTTCTTCCCCTAAGTCCACAAAAACATAACATACAATCAAATAATAAGAAAATATTTAAAATGCCACAATAATATAATATCAGTTAGTCTGGCTGTACCAACTTGGGGCAGTTATTATTATTATTATTATTATTATTATTATTATTATTATTATTATTATTATTATTATTATTATTTAATTATTATTATTATTATTTTTATATTGTTATTTCATAATAAACATGATTAATGGATGCACCAGTGACAGCACAAACACTAAAACATATATTTTCGTGGCTTTTTCTTCCTTCCTAAGTACTGTCAACATGTACTTACCACAGCAGCACCCATTGTGATTTTGGAGTGTGTGGCCTAGTGGTTAAGGTACTGGACTAGTAAGCCAAAGGTTCCTGGTTCAAGCCCCACCACTGCCTGAGCAAGGCCCTCAATTGCTTAGACAATATACTGTCACAGTGCTATAAGTCACTTTGGATAAAAGCGTCTGCTAAATGCTGAAAATATAAAATGTAAATGACATATGTGTGTGTGTGTGTGTGTGTGTGTGTGAGTGTGTGTGTGTGAAGTGTTATTCAAAGTCTTATAGGTGTTAATGAAAGAATGAGTAAGCTGATAAAATGGATTTACTTTTTGTTAAACATTTTGTTATTCAGTAGAAAAGTCATAACATGAAAACAGTGTAGGGTCATTAACTGGTTTTGGGCGGCACAGTGGCTAAGTGGGTAGCACTGTCGCCTTACAGCAAGATGGTCCTGGGTTCGATCCCCAGATGGGGCGGTCCAGGTCCTTTCGGTGTGGAGTTTGCATGTTCTCCCCGTGTCTGCGTGGGTTTCCTCCGGGAGTTCCGGTTTCCTCCCAGTCCAAAAACATGGAAGGTGAATTGGAGATACAAAATTGTCCATGACTGTGTTTGACATTAAACTTGTAAGATGATGAATCTTGTGTAACGAGTAACTACCGTTCCTGTCATGAATGTTACCAAAGTGTAAAACATGATTAAAATCCTAATAAACAAACAAACAAACATTAATTGGTTTCAGTTCGTAGGGTCGGTAGTGTCATATTAACTACACATACTAAAACATACTCCACTGACACTTTAAATATCAGCCCACTGTTACAGTGGGTTTTTTTACCTAAAGATGTATGCTGGAGAAAGATTTTGAGATTTTACCTTTTGTTATACCTTTACTGTATTTGTTATCTCAACATAAAGCACAGAGATCGCAATCTTACTGCTCGATTTTAATAGACTAAATCATCTGTGCTTTTAAAGCAAATGACACGCATAACAAAAAGTAAAGTCTTGTTTTTAAAGAAGAGATTATTTAGGTAAATAATCAGTTTGACATGTTTGTATCATTATTATCACAGATCTCATTCGATTTTTTTACATTTCAATTCAATGTTTTTCTTGATTCAAGGTTTAGATGATTAGTTTACAGGAACACTATGGCACAAGCTAAGGATATTTCAGATGATGGCTGAGGATTGAGTTAATGGGCAAATCAGCCATATGACTACCCAACCTTGTGTTCCTCCCTGCATTTGTCCTTTTTATGTTAATCCATTTTTGCCATGCAGTAGAACAGGGTGTGTCTTGCTGTCTCTGGTAACAGGCAGCAATGAGAAGCTTGAGTAAACACAATGAAAAGCAGTAAGAAAAAAAATATAAGAGAAAGACAGACTGAGCTTTCACTGTAATAATGCTACCTTGTAGCTCATTTCAGTAAAAATAGGAAAAGATATGGAACTGCAGCCCTAGCCACACTACACACTGATCAGCCATAACATTAAAACCACCTTCTTGTTTCTACACTCACTGTCCATTTTATCAGCTCCACTTATCATATAGAAGCACTTTGTAGTTCTGTAATTACTGACTGTAAACCATTTGTTTCTCTACATACTTTTTTTAGCCTGATTTCACCCTGTTCTTCAATGGTCAGGACCCCCACATGACCACTACAGAGCAGGTATTATTTAGGTGGTGGATCATTCTCAGCAGTGACAATGACATGGTGGTGGTGTGTTATTGTGTGTTGTGCTGGTAATCAGACACAGCAGCGCTGCTGGGGTTTTTAAATACTGTGCCCACTCACTGTCCACACTATTAGACACTCCTACCTAGTTCTAGTGGTCCACCTTGTAGATGTAAAGTCAGAGACGATCGCTCATCTATTGCTGCTGTTTGAGTTGGTCATCTTCTAGACCTTCATCAGTGGTCACAGGACGCTGCCTATGGGGCACTCTTGGCTGGATGTTTTTGGTTGGTGGACAATTCTCAGTCCCGCAGTGACAGTGAGGTGTTTAAAAACTCCATCAGCATTGCTGTGTCTGATCCACTCATACCAGCACAACACACACTAACACACCACCCCCATGTCAGTGTTACTGCAGTGCTGAGAATGATCCACCACCTAAATAATACCTACTCTGTAGTAGTTTTGTGGGGGTCCTGATCATTGAAGAACAGCATGAAAGGGGGCTAACAAAGCATGCAGAGAAACAGATGGACTACAGTCAGTAATTGTAGAATTACAAAGTGCTTCTATATGGTAAGTTGAGCTGATAAAATAGACAGGGAGTGTAGAAACAAGGAGGTGGTTTTAATGTTATGGCTGATCAGTGTATGTCTGACTGACCCTTTAACCAAGTTAACACATTAGGACAAACAACAGCTTTTCTGACTGAGTTGCAAAAGTCAGTGACTGCAACTGAAAACACTTTTCACAATGTGTTACCCCAAAAGTCATTTAACGAGGTTGCAAAAAAATGGCTGTATTATAAAAACAATATCACTGATTCTATTCTGAACCATATTTAAGTTGTAAATCTAACAGCAGCCAGGTACTGTATAATGTGGTGATGGTAGAATCACATTATTGGGATGCTTTTCTTTAGCAATGTCTGGCAAGCTGATCAGGATTAAAGGGTAAAGAAATAGTGCACAGTACAGAAAGATATCCACTTAACAAATTATGCCAGTCACCAACCATTTCTTTTTTATAAGATAAACTGACACGGCGGCTTAATTGCTAATAATGCCAGTAATAATTGTATTAGTACTAAGAATAAAAATGTTGGTTTAGAGGCTGATTTAAAATTTTCAAAAAATAAAAAAAGTCTAAAATCCTTTTACAACCCACCCCACCCAGCCTTTATTGTAGATTCCAATCTCTTCATTCATTATTGATGATGTTAACTACTAGTGGTATGCTGAAAGTGCTGCATGGGAGATTTGTCACTAATCCGGCAAAAAAACATGCCCCGGCACATAATGAGGGAAAAGAAAGCACAAATGTCAACAGTTTCACGAAGGGACTAGATTACACACACAACCCCCTGCACACATTTATCTCTCTGAATCTGTCTGTCCATCTCTATGCACTGAATGTGCCTTACCTTTTTCGTTAGCATTAATTAATCTCCAGACTCTGGCCACACTGAAGGTTGCAGATTGTCTGAGGATGATCCTGGTCCATTTTCTGTAGCATGGCTATTTTTTCCTTCCTTGCCCTATTGAGCAGTGCTCATTTCATTACCTTTGTGTTTTTTCCGCTTTTCTGTTTTATCTCCCCTCCGGCTACCCAGTGGCATCTTCATTGATCTCAGATCAGCTTCAGCTGTCCATCGGCCCTTCTGCTTCTACAATTAAGCCGAACCTCTTACATGGATATTTACCTCTGATATTTATCCATACACACCTGGGCTCTCCTTCTTAGCAGTCAGGCTACACTTGCAGGATGTCAGTGTAGAAACTGGCATCTAGGTTTTCTCACATGCTATTAGAGCATGTGAGAAAGTATGATGATATTTACCACCATGGCTTTTAAACGAATGCAGTTTGGATTTGTTCAGATTTTAGTCTGTTTACATTAAAACTGGGTGTGTTTACCCTCCCTGGTGTGGTTTATTAAAATGAGTAAGAAGGCAGCAACTATATTCAGTAAGAGATGTTCACAAGTCACAAAGTACAAGTCCGAGTCGAGTCACGAGTCTTTAGGCTAGAGTTCAAGTCAAGTCACAAGTCTTTTGGCTAGAGTCCGAATGAAGTCACGAGTCTTTAGGCTAGAGTCCGAGTCAAGTCACAAGTCTTTAGGCTAGAGTCCGAGTCAAGTCACAAGTCAATATAACCTACACAAAACATATACTGGAAATGTTGCATAGAAATAAACAAATAATATGTAAGTTCAGATAAAAACAACAACAGATTAGCAACTGTATTTTGCCGTTTTACTTCGTGCCTTTACTTACCTAGGTACCAGTTTCCCGTTAGAAAGCCAATCAAGCGTTTCATTGACACCATCTGTGTGATGCTGCAAACTAAATACATGCAAATTACAGCATTTCTTACTAAAGAATAAAAACAGAAGGTCTGATTGGTTCAGAAAGCGGTTCTTTCAATCATTAGCACCAATTCTGTAGGAGAGTTCCATTCACATTATCTGTTACTGTGAACTGCACTATGTAGGGTATTCCACCATTTTAAGTAGGGAGCAACGCCTCATCAGTTCCTCTGGAAGCTGGCTGGAACATTTACCCATTGCATGCGTTGCGGGTTAAGACAGCCGGAGCGTTATTAGAAAGCAGAAGATAACACGATCAGAATAATGTATATATATATATATATATATATATATATATATATATATATATATATATATATATATATATATACAGTGTATCACAAAAGTGAGTACACCCCTCACATTTCTGCAAATATTTCATTATATATTTTCATGGGACAACACTATAGACATGAAACTTGGATATAACTTAGAGTAGTCAGTGTACAGCTTGTATAGCAGTGTAGATTTACTGTCTTCTGAAAATAACTCAACACACAGCCATTAATGTCTAAATAGCTGGCAACATAAGTGAGTACACCCCACAGTGAACATGTCCAAATTGTGCCCAAATGTGTCGTTGTCCCTCCCTGGTGTCGTGTGTCAAGGTCCCAGGTGTAAATGGGGAGCAGGGCTGTTAAATTTGGTGTTTTGGGTACAATTCTCTCATACTGGCCACTAAATATTCAACATGGCACCTCATGGCAAAGAACTCTCTGAGGATGTGAGAAATAGAATTGTTGCTCTCCACAAAGATGGCCTGGGCTATAAGAAGATTGCTAACACCCTGAAACTGAGGTACAGCATGGTGGCCAAGGTCATACAGCGGTTTTCCAGGACAGGTTCCACTCGGAACAGGCTTCGCCAGGGTCGACCAAAGAAGTTGAGTCCACGTGTTCGGCGTCATATCCAGAGGTTGGCTTTAAAAAATAGACACATGAGTGCTGCCAGCATTGCTGCAGAGGTTGAAGACGTGGGAGGTCAGCCTGTCAGTGCTCAGACCATACGCCGCACACTGCATCAACTCGGTCTGCATGGTCGTCATCCCAGAAGGAAGCTGACGCACAAGAAAGCCAGCAAACAGTTTGCTGAAAACAAGCAGTCCAAGAACTTGGATTACTGGAATGCCCTGTGGTCTGACGAGACCAAGATAAACTTGTTTGGCTCAGATGGTGTCCAGCATGTGTGGCGGCGCCCTGGTGAGAAGTACCAAGACAACTGTATCTTGCCTACAGTCAAGCATGGTGGTGGTAGCATCATGGTCTGGGGCTGCATGAGTGTTGCTGGCACTGGGGAGCTGCGGTTCATTGAGGGAAACATGAATTCCAACATGTACTGTGACATTCTGAAACAGAGCATGATCCCCTCCCTTCAAAAACTGGCATCATGGCAGTTTTCCAACAGGATAACGACACCAAACACAACCTCCAAGATGACAACTGCCTTGCTGAGGAAGCTGAAGGTAAAGGTGATGGACTAAACCCAATTGAGCACCTGTGGCGCATCCTCAAGTGGAAGGTGGAGGAGTTCAAGGTGTCTAACATCCACCAGCTCCGTGATGTCATCATGGAGGAGTGGAAGAGGATTCCAGTAGCAACCTGTGCAGCTCTGGTGAATTCCATGCCCAGGAGGGTTAAGGCAGTGCTGGATAATAATGGTGGTCACACAAAATATTGACACTTTGGGCACAATTTGGACATGTTCACTGTGGGGTGTACTCACTTATGTTGCCAGCCATTTAGACATTAATGGCTGTGTGTTGAGTTATTTTCAGAAGACAGTAAATCTACACTGCTATACAAGTTGTACACTGACTACTCTAAGTTATATCCAAGTTTTATTTCTATAGTGTTGTCCCATGAAAAGATATAATAAAATATTTGCAGAAATGTGAGGGGTGTACTCACTTTTGTGATACACTGTATATATATATATATATATATATATATGTATATGTATGTATATATATATATATATATATATATATACACAGTATATATATATATACAGGGGTTGGACAATGAAACTGAAACACCTGTCATTTTAGTGTGGGAGGTTTCATGGCTAAATTGGACCAGTCTGGTGGCCAATCTTCATTAATTGCACATTGCACCAGTAAGAGCAGAGTGTGAAGGTTCAATTAGCAGGGTAAGAGCACAGTTTTGCTCAAAATATTGCAATGCACACAACATTATGGGTGACATACCAGAGTTCAAAAGAGGACAAATTGTTGGTGCACGTCTTGCTGGCGCATCTGTGACCAAGACAGCAAGTCTTTGTGATGTATCAAGAGCCACGGTATCCAGGGTAATGTCAGCATACCACCAAGAAGGACAAACCACATCCAACAGGATTAACTGTGGACGCAAGAGGAAGCTGTCTGAAAGGGATGTTCGTGTGCTAACCCGGATTGTATCCAAAAAACATAAAACCACGGCTGCCCAAATCACGGCAGAATTAAATGTGCACCTCAACTCTCCTGTTTCCACCAGAACTGTCCGTCGGGAGCTCCACAGGGTCAATATACACGGCCGGGCTGCTATAGCCAAACCTTTGGTCACTCGTGCCAATGCCAAACGTCGGTTTCAATGGTGCAAGGAGCGCAAATCTTGGGCTGTGGACAATGTGAAACATGTATTGTTCTCTGATGAGTCCACCTTTACTGTTTTCCCCACATCCGGGAGAGTTACGGTGTGGAGAAGCCCCAAAGAAGCGTACCACCCAGACTGTTGCATGCCCAGAGTGAAGCATGGGGGTGGATCAGTGATGGTTTGGGCTGCCATATCATGGCATTCCCTTGGCCCAATACTTGTGCTAGATGGGCGCGTCACTGCCAAGGACTACCGAACCATTCTGGAGGACCATGTGCATCCAATGGTTCAAACATTGTATCCTGAAGGCGGTGCCGTGTATCAGGATGACAATGCACCAATACACACAGCAAGACTGGTGAAAGATTGGTTTGATGAACATGAAAGTGAAGTTGAACATCTCCCATGGCCTGCACAGTCACCAGATCTAAATATTATTGAGCCACTTTGGGGTGTTTTGGAGAAGCGAGTCAGGAAACGTTTTCCTCCACCAGCATCACGTAGTGACCTGGCCACTATCCTGCAAGAAGAATGGCTTAAAATCCCTCTGACCACTGTGCAGGACTTGTATATGTCATTTCCAAGACGAATTGACGCTGTATTGGCCGCAAAAGTTACACCATACTAATAAATTATTGTGGTCTAAAACCAGGTGTTTCAGTTTCATTGTCCAACCCCTGTATATATATATATATATATATATATGTATATATATATATATATATATATATATATATATATATATATATATATAATTGTCACACATAACTAATGTTGCTGACTTTTGTCCGCAAGTCATTTTTTGCGAGTCACGAGTCTGAGTCATTTGAAACGAGTCCGAGTCGAGTCTGAAGTCACTGTGTATGCAGACTCGCAGACTCGAGTCCCCATCTCTGTATTCAGTTCAGTTTAAAATAAATAGACCAAGATTGTAAGAAATTTAACATTTTAGTTTTTTTATCACAGCATATTGACCCCAATTTGACCCAACTGTAGGAGCTCAACCATTGGTTGTGAGAAACTATTTGACATGCAAGATATAATTTAGCTGTAATGTTTATACTTTTCTGCTTTAACTTTACATAGTCATAATTAAAATAAATAAAAATTTAAATAAATATATAATACACTACTTTCCTGTAGTTGAGGGCAGGTGTGTTTACATAGTGTCCATGTCCATCTTGTATATTGTTTAGGAATTATTAGATACACGCAATGAGATAAATAGCTGTTAAATGATTCATTTCCAAATAAAAAAAAAAGATTACAACTGACTTTGTTGGTTCATTAAATGAAGTAAACAAACATAATTACAGCAATATTAATAAATAGTCAGGAAGTTGGGTGTGTGCATGTTAAATACAGTTAAATCACACCTATATTTACCTTCCCTATCATTAGTCTGACAGCATGTTGGATTGCTGTGTGGTGTAACTTTCCTTAGTTGATTGTTTTTTGTTTTATTACCTATTAAAACACAGATTGTTAAACTAATTAATTAATAAAAAAAACTTAAAACCTAAAATGAAATGAATTGAGTACACAGCACAGTAATTTAGAGCCAGTCAACATGTAAAAGTGATTTTGTTTCATCTTTATGGCTAAAAACATTAGCACTTAATGCTTCTGAATTCGAATCTGCAGGGAAGAAACCACATTACACCACTTTTTGGTACAGCAGTAAATAAGGTATTAATAGCATGAAAATGAGAGCCAACATCTGAGTGTATTTTAAATACATGGTGCAGCAGCAAGCCGTAGCATCTCAGCATGTGTATATGTTTGATCTGCTCTTGTTGACCACATTAGACCTTCATAGTTCTGTAATGACAGTTAGTGCTATGCTACCCACAGGGTGTGTGTGTCTGTGTGTGTGAGTTTGGTTTTCCAAAATATTAGCAATTTCTAGAGCTATCAGTAATACTAGAGTTATGGGTAATTTAGAAATAGTCTGGGAAATGTCTGGGCCTCTACACACAGACATGATTGGATATGTCTGAGGGAGGAACGGCCCTAAGCCCTGTGATGGGTTGGTGCTCTGTCTAGGTATTTCTGCCTTGCGCTCAGTGTTCCCAGTGAAACCAGACCCACAGAGACCCTGACCAGAATGAAGCAGTTGTGGAAATGAAAAAAAATTAAATAAATAAAGTTTTTATTTTTATCTTAAAAACATTTTACCACATGTTTGGATTCTTTTTTTTTATTCTTTAAATTTTTTTATTAATAATTATCAATATTTTAAAAAGCACCAGTGTCAAAACACATGAATGATTTGGCAATCTGTGATTCAGTCAGCACCAGTTTGTGCCCCTCACCCTTCCAGTTCTGTCCTTTGAGCTCTTCCAGCTCAAACCCCCCCCCCCCCCCCCCTAATCCTCCACCTTTCCTGGTAGTCCCACTGCAACTCAGCTTACTCTGTTTTACTGCAGTTGGTGTAGCTAACACTAATGCTTTCACATGAGGGTAATAGCAGTGACCGCGCTGGTGAGATCTTGAGAAACATCATCTCGGTTATAGCTTAATGTTAGCACTCAGCACTTTAACAATGCTTTTAAAATAAATGAACCTTCAACATGAAAAAGGCAATTTGGTAGTCATTTTAATTTCCACATATTACATCGAATGAATGAGGCAATACTCCAGTTTACCACTGTGCCAATCATCTCAGACCTGTTTAAAATACAATATGATGAAATCAATAAAAACTGGCTAATTTTTTAAAAGTAGTGGTTATTTCTTTAATACTCTACATAACCACTAGACTTGAGGTGTTTAGGGGTGGGGTAACACTAGATGTTATTAAAAATGTTATTAAATATTGATTACAAATTATAATTCTTGCCTTTTAACCCTTTTTCAGTTTTTCTATTTAACTAATAATTTAAGAGGTATTGATTAGATGTTTAGGAGTGTGATAATTTAGATTTAGCATTTTGCACAAACTGTTGACATAGTGGGAGTTGCATATCATGCATGTGAGTCCTGAGGATCTGGCTTTGATTCTTACCTTCATATACTCGCTGTGAGGAGTTTTATCACATTAAAAACATGCAGAATGTATACTGACTAACCTTCTAGGTCTGAGTGAGGAAATACGTCAGAGTATGTGATTGCTTCTTTTCTTATATTTCTTCCTTGCACCCAGTGTGAAGCAAAATTATGAAATAAATTAAATAATAATTATGTATTGTATATGTTTATTTATGTATTTATTCGCTACATTGGCCTTTTAGCACCCACACCAAACTAAAAATACAAACCTTGGACACAAATTTTGTATTGGCTGATCAATGATTTGAAATATGCATATGTTAGGATAAAGCAAGCATGTTAGATATGTAAGCTGTTTTAGATTTTTACTCAGCTCTTTCCCCTCACATACTTTCAGAACTGGGAGGTTTTGCTTGGCTTTCTGTCTGTCTATTTTCCTTGTCGTTCTTTATTCTGCCCTTCAGCACCACTGAGTCGATGAAGAAATGAAAAGAGAGACGTCTGCTCTCAAGATTTTGCCTTTTGCCTGTCATTCTGAGCTTTCGTCCTTTTTCATCAAGAGAAACTGAAAGTCCTGACCTTTCCACTCTAGATTAAGGTAACACATCTTTTCCTACAATTAGTTAAACATTAAAAGGTCCAAAACACCTTGAATTTCTTCTAAAAGTAATAAATTATCAGTCCAGACTTCATTGTTTATCAATTATAATAACCTAACTAGTGGGTGCTGTTGCCAGTGGTAATATTTATAACATTGGTTGTTGTTATCTTCCTTTAATAAACCAGATTATTCTGATTGGATACAGACAGATCTGTCCCTCACAATATATACTGGAATAATTAAATATGTCATACAACATTTTTTTAAGCATTTTACAAGAAGCAAGAGCTAATGGCATGTCATACGTATCTGTAATTTGTGTGTTTATAAGTATGTAATTATACGTGCTAATATATATTGAATAATCTTGATTGCTTTTACATCATATTACATCAGATTTTAGCAGACCCTATATCCTAAAGGTATGTTGAAAAGTGGTCTTTTACTTGAGATATGTTAAGAATGCTTTTGTCTACATATAGTAAAACCGGGCATGATATTTTATTACACTGTGTTTCTATTCAATGGCAGGTGCAAAATGAGGATATAAAACCAATTCAGAGAGAGACAAATGTATAACAGACAAATAGATATTAAATAGCACGTTATAGAACCATGGATAAAGCATGTAAATTATGTCTTGCATGCATTATGGCAAAATCGTAGACTAATTGATGAACATGATTGTATTGTATTTTCTTATTGTTATTTTTTTTTATTTCCCAAAGATTAGATATAACTATAGTATTATAAACATGATATTGTCAAGTTAAGTCAACTTACTTTACGTGGCACTTTTTAGAAGGGACATTATCTCAAAGTAACTTTAAAGATTGCAGGACCCAAAACTCATAATGAACAAGCCTGAGGCAATATTGATGTAGAAAACACATAGAGAGGACATCAGACTCAATAGGCACTCAAGCCTCCTTTGGTGGTTTGGAAGATATATGGATAAAATAACATTTGATTAAAGGGTTAAAATAAAATAATGTAGAGGAACTAAAGTTCATCATACTTCATCCTTCGTCTGTGGTAGAATAGAGGCTGATAGTGAGTTTTGAGCATTGTGAGTGCATTCACTGCAGATTCCCATCCAGCAGGAATGGCACATTTGGCATGGCAGCCTCAGGCTTCAACCTCAGGTTAGTGAAACGGTTTATGTCAGATGTCTGAACCACCTCAGGGCAAAAAAAATACAATAAGTGACCAAAAATAAAAAAAATTTAAAAAATGAAACCATGAACAAAACTATAATAGGAAGAAGTGAAATGTGTACAGCATGAAACTACTAAAGCTCCCCACTTTAATGCTTTATGAGTAATTTATATGGAATACTGACATAACCTTTGTATATACAGTATAGGTCAATGACAAAGACTTTATAAAACTTGCATTTTTGAATCAACAATAATAAATTAATTAATTAATAGGCTACTTCATTTATTTATTACTACTTTTATTTATTTATGTTTTATTTATTTTAATTTGTTTACCATTACTTAACTTCGCAGTGCCTACATTCCATAGAACATAGAACATTTTTAATAATATTTTATACCAAGGGTTACATTTAAAGTCCTTTTAGCGGCAAATGCTAGGTCATACCAACTTACAGGATAAACTCAGTCAGCCTTAATGTGATTTTAAAATGTTTTTATTTAAAAGGTTACTGACCACAAAACTAAAATTTTGGTTTTAGGATTAAAAACTTATTTTGATCATATTTAAAGTATTCCACTAATTTCAGCATGATACATAAATACAGAGCTGTGCTTTTCAATCATTATTTGGATCATACAATGATCATACAATGATGCCGTAAGAATGCAAAAAATACCTTAAATCATAATGTATCAAATGTTACACGTCGTACATTCATTGGGTTGTTTAAAAATAAAATAAATTAATAAAATCAAAAAAATAAAATGAATGAAATACAATTATGCACTCTAAATGACCCGTATACTATAACGCATTCTTTTAAATGTTATGTAATGCGTGCGTGTATGTAACGAAGTAATTATTAATGTTCCTGCAACAACAAGTCCGTTTAACTTATTATACTTATTAGATTGCTAACATTTTCATAATGGCCATAGACTCTGCTGTATTTTTATAAAAAGTGACACGCACTACTCGTCTACACGTCGTTAAGTTCTTAAAAGACAAAGAAAACATGGCTCATTTATTACGACTTTTTGTTCCGAACGTATTTTAAGGGAAATTAAAAGCACGTGTTTCTAGCGTCAATAAACACGGACTTCTGGGACTCCCTCATTAATTACCGCTTTAATGGATGTATGACTGAAAATGTAAAAAACGGATTAGGCTTTGCTTCAGATGAAAATGAGCCTCGGATCTTTAAAGAGCATTTTCATCCCAGCCAGCTGTTCACTTCATCGCAGGCCTGGAAGAAAATAAAATAAAATAAACACCCCCAGTTTACTACAATTAAATAAAACTTGTTTACACTTAAAATCAAATAATAATAAAATCAAGAAGTTATTTGATTTAAACGTATTTAGTTATTACGCTTCACATTTGGGCAACTCAAGTAATAGCCTAAATCAAAACTTATATTTAAATGAATTAACTCATTTTTGTTTATTGTATTGAAATGTCCCATTTTTGGAAACATTCTGGGGAATTACTATCTATTATCACCGTTAATGCAGAACATTATATTTTATTCTATAACATTATATCGATTTTTTTTTCTTTGTAAATATTCACGTGGAGTTCAGATACGTAGGAATCATCAGTTAATCAGCACGAGCGCCATGTGAAATCCATGTGCATATTAACGTAAAAATACTTAAGACTTGCAGAAACTTGTGTTTTGGCTTTGAACTCATTTACATAGCAATTGAAGCGTTAAATTTACGTTAAGCGTTTAGGTCCTCAACAGTCTTAATAGAATATCTATTTATATTATAGAAAGATTTGTTAGTACAAATAATCATGTCGTGTAATGATGTTTGTTTCACTGATGTTTATAGCTGGATCTATGCATAGGCAAACGGGGCAGCTGTCTTTGGCCAATTGCCATAAGGGGGTCGGTGGAATGGGTGACTTAGATGTGGAATAGAATTTTGTAAAGCTTTTTTGAAGCTAACAATCACACATCTTCTTGAGGGTACTGGGCAGTTTAAACTGTGTATACACGAGGTTATTTTAAAAAATGTTTTAAACTTACTCCTCTGTAGCTGTGCATCTCCTGTACTATCACATTTTTTATTTTGATGGCCAAATTCTACTAGACCTAAATAAGTGAAATTCTCTGGCTTTATTTTTTTACGTGTCATACTTAGTGTAACACAAGTGAATATAAAGTGAGAATGTTATGTAAAGTCCTATGTAATAAACCTGTCTCATCTACATTTATTTTCTAACAGTGTGTGTGTGTGTGTGTGTGTGTGTGAGAGAGAGAGAGAGAGAGAGAGAGAGAGAGAGAGAGAGAGAGAGAGAGAGAGAGTCATGTTGCCATAAGAAAGGAACATGTAGAATAAATAAGACTGTTTAAAATAGGACAGTAATACATAAAAAATACGACTTTAAATGTAAATGAATGTTATCTGTTTACAAACCGTCCTACTATTTAGGAAGTAAGGACAAATAAACTGTAACTTCTTG
Source organism: Trichomycterus rosablanca (assembly GCF_030014385.1). Lineage (NCBI taxonomy): Eukaryota > Metazoa > Chordata > Actinopteri > Siluriformes > Trichomycteridae > Trichomycterus > Trichomycterus rosablanca. Next base: position 15,438,967 of record NC_085995.1, on the reverse strand, counting down.
TCCAAACTTGCTGCTTAAAATAATCCCTAAACCCTGTAGTGTTATACTTTTTGCAAATACTAACATATTTCTCAAAATGAATCATATATATTGTAAGTAAACCAAATAAAAGCAAGCTCTTGTGTCACTGCATACATTTATGTGGCCGATGGTATACATTTGATAGCCAACTCCTCCTTCAGACTTCTTCGCCCATCCAGGCATTTCTTATTATTGCATTGAAAAGGATATAACGCGTCATTAATATTAAATAATAAAACATCAAGATTAGTAGAGGTCACTGTTAACCAAGTATTTTATCTTAACATTAAGAAACGAATAGAAATACATCTTTTCCGTCTACGTAGGTCTATTTGTTTAGGTTCTGATTAAATATTTACGTTATTAAAAAGAAAATAGTCAGTTTGGCTATTTGTTATAGTAGAAAAGGCTGTGCAATCCCTGATGTTGAAAAAGGCATTATTTTTTCTCAAAACAATTCAGAAAAAAAAGCCAGAAAATGGACCAATAAGGATACTGTGTCTGTATAGAGCAAAAGAGAAACGTTCCACCACTGAAAATCATTTACCTCATAGTCTAAGCTGCCACGTTTGTTTTGGAAGGCTAAGTCTTCTTCGTGCATGACACAGACACTGACTTTATTGTTCTAGTTTTCTCTGGCCTAAATCAAATTGGGGAAAAATGATAACACAAATAAATTTTTGAAGCATTACTTTTGTATGAATGTATAATAAATGCATAATAATAATAATATAATGTTTGCTGATCTTACAATTTTACTGAGGAACGTTTCTAACCATTTAAATGAAGTGTATAATATGTATTGGAATATGGCTTAAAGATAGACTATGAATATTAAACATGTTTATTAGATACAGTATATCAAGTACTTGTCTACATGTTATTCAATACAGACTATAGCGTTTAGATTTATACAGTGTAATGTGACTTATTCTGTACAATCTTTTATTTCGGTTTGCTTTCGTTTACACCAGAAACTACTTAAATTGCAATTTGTTGAATTAAGGAATTGCAAACACAAACACGTAGGCGCACGGGGGCACACTATATACACACAAGCGCGCTCACGCCTACTGGTAGTCCGAGCTAAGGGAGAAAAGTGCTCATTTGTCCTCTCTCGCTCTCTCTTTCTCTCTCTCTTTTTCTATCTTTCTTTCTCGCTCGCGCGCTCGCGCGTGTGTTTATGTATCAATGTATCGGTGTGTATTAGTGTGAATAAGTGTGTACGTCCGTGCGGGAGTTGTGTGTGTGTGTACGTGTGCATGTCAGTGTGGGTGTGTGTGGAGGAAAATAAAAGTTGCTGCTGCAGTTTCACACACTGCAGAAAGAGAGAATCCGGCCTGCTGCGTCCTGGCGCACTTTTCATGTCTCACTGAAACTCATGCGTGTAAAAACACGCCGCACACACTCAGACCGCCAGCGCGCTCACACTCACGCACACACACACATTGCCGAGCCGCCAGGAAACGAGGACACGCTGCTGTGGACCTGTCTGCTGAAGAACCAGAGCATTTCTACCGGAGGATACAGCGATAACATATTTCCCCTCTTGTGGAATTAAGACACAAAGACGCGCGCACACACGAGTTCCAACAGCGGTAAGTACAAAGTTACAGTAGTGCTTGTTGGTTTTCACTTTGGTTACATTCACGACAAGACAGGTAGTAAGGTTACACATGATTCATCAGCTCAAGTTCAAACACCGTCACGGGCAATTTTGTGTCTCCAATTTACCTAACTTTAAACTAATGTTTTCGGACTGTGGGAGGAAACCGGAGCACCCAGAGGAAAACCACGCAGATTCGGGGAGAACATACAAACTTAACACAGAGAAGAACCTGGCCGCTTCATATGGGAATTAAAACCCAGGACCTTTTTTGCGATAGGGAGACAGTGCTACCCACCGTGTCTCTTAGGCTTAGACAAAAATGCAGATGCAGAAAAAAATAATTTGCAGAAAAGTATGCTTTCGATTTTCACAAAAATGCATTCTTTTTATTATAATACACGTTTTTCTCAAAATCTGTACCTAACGCACAGTTTCGGTAAATAAACTAATGCAATAATTACAGTAAATACAATATAGACCAACTAACCAAATATATAAATGCCAAATATATCATTGGTTAAATAAGAAATATTCCATTATAACTGTATGTATTACCTAATTATTGCCGATGATTGGCTAATAGCTTAACGCAGCGTCCTAAAATTGGTCGCGTGGTTAGGCCTTTAATAAGAATTGATTGAAACTGATTTAGTTGTGTTTTATGTATTAATTTATAAAAACTAAAAATCATTATATTGACATGTAAGTGGATTTATATGTAAGCATATAAAATAAAGTGTTGAAATAAAGTAAAACAGGCAACAATTAATAGTAATATTGTCAATAATAACAGCAATAATATTAACAATAATAACAACAACAATAATTATTATTATTATAATTATTATAAAATAAATTAACAGCCGTGTCGAAATGGTTTATAGATGTTGTCGTTGTTAATAATAATAATTATTATTATTATTATAATACTAATAATAATCATCATCATCATAATCATACTTTTTTTTTTGGTTTATGTAAGCAAACAGAGATAACTACTATGTGTTAACATCATATATTTATTTAACATGATAATTATCATTAGCAGTAGTAGTATTAGGCCCGTTGTCTTCCAGTTATAAAACTTTTTGAGCACTATGTTTTAACACCAGTTGTGTTGCTGTTATAATTAATATTAATTTTATTAATAGTGGTAGTTGTGGTAACAGCAGCCACAGTAGTAGTATGCAAATCTCCAGGTTCGAATAATAAAAAGTTAAAATAATAGTTGTTAAATACAGTGTTAAATTAACCAAGTTCACAAAATAAATCTGTATTAATCGTTAGATATTTTGGCAATTATTATTATTATTATTATTATTATTAGTAGTAGTAGTAGTAGTAGTAATAGTAGTAGTAGTAGTAGTAGTAGTAGTAGTAGTAGTAGTATTGTTATTATTATTATTATTTGGAAAAAGTAATGTGCACTATTTAACAATGCATTATTATTATATGTGCACCTGTAGTCTTCATTTACTGGCTTTTCTAAACTATTTTGCTCCTCCAGTTTCTAAACTATTTGGCTCCTTTAGTTTAGTTTAGTTTAGTTTAGTTTAGTTTAGTTTACTTTAGTTTTATATATATATATATATATATATATATATATATATCATCGTACGTTTGTATATGATAATCACAATAATAAGACATGCTTCATTAACTCTAATCAGGTTTGCATTTTTAAATAAAACAGGTAGGGCGCTTATGCTAGCCCTTGAAATCAAAGTTCGAATCTCAGCGGTGCTATTGGCCTGACAGGCGTCTACACAGACACTATTGGCTATGTATGAGAGAGGTGATGGTCGAAGCCCGCGATGGGCCTGACAAGGGTTGATGAAAAATAATTAATAATATAGGCAACATTGCAGTGTGTGTTTTTATGAAATTATGTTGCTTTGATTTATAAAACTAAATATTCTTAAAAGGGGGTCGTTGGTTGAACTGTATTTTCTGGTTGGGGTTATTGATAAGTAATCTGAGTAAACAAGCACAATCACGCTGGGAGCTCAGAGAGGAGCAGTGTGAATGGGTGAGTGTGTGAATGTGTGAGTGTGCTGTTAACAGCAGGCAGATTTGGTGCTGCAGATTATCATAGCCAAACAGAACTGCGCTGCACTAATAAAGACCATCTGCGTGTTATTCAGCGCGCACACACACACACACACACACACACACACACACACACACATGCACGATAATGAATTTAGTAATATCCGACCGACAGACATCTCAATCACACACTAATCCCGCTGATTTTACCGCCCAATCACTCCACTTCCAGGACGCTCATACACGCGCACGCATGCACGCATACACACACGAGCGCATGTACACAAACACACACAGACACGGACACACGCGCACCTTAATTAGGGAGGTCTTGAGCGCGCGCGGTGGGATTTCAAAACAAATGATGAGGAACGTGATCTTCCCGTTAGAGCCAAATGCAAAATCACATTAGGGATATGAAATGGGGCATTACGGAGTAAATCCACCCACTCAGCTTCTCCTTACCCACTACAGGCATTATTATTATTATTATTATTATTATTATTATTATTATTATTATTATTATTATTATTACTACTACTACTACAACTACCAAATTAAATTAATACCTGCATCAGTACTTAATTCAAACAGTGTTCATTTGGTACCATTTAAAGACAACAGGTTTTAATACAACAGTGTGATTTTGTTGATTATTAGTAGTAGCAGAAGTGGTAGTTGTAGTAGTAGTAGTAGTAGTAGTAATATGCAAAAGTCTCAGCGTTACATTAACAATAATTATTCAGTTAGGCCTATCAGTCGACATAAATGTCAAAAAGCATGAACATTAATTACCTTGAGTGCTGAATCTTTTCCGTTAAATATATGTTAATTTAATGCTGTTGAATTTTTAAGTTTATTATTATTATTATTTAATTTTCAGTGATTATACATGCAGTAGTAATGAACTCTTGCATAGTTTGTGCCTAATTAAGCACCATGTTTTAACACCAAGGTTTAGTTATTTATTGTTATAATTAATATTAATTTTATTAATAGTGGTAGTTGTAGTAACATCAGTGACAGTAATAGTATGCAAATTTCCAAGTTTCGGAATTAAAATTTTAAATTAATAGTTGATAAATACAGTGTTAAATTAACCAAGTACATTAGGTAGATTTAAATTAACCGTTCTATATTTTACCATTATTATTGTTGTTGTTGTTATTATTATTATCGTCGTTGTTGTTCTTGTTCTTCAGGAAAAAAACAGCGTTAACAGTCGCACATACTGGGATTAATGTTTTAGTTAAATTTATTTAAGTCATCTAGACGAAACACGTGTGTAATAATCGGTAGAAGTCGTATAGGCACAGTGGTGGTGATGGTGGTGATGTTCTATAATGTATGATCAATGTTTCTGATTGTGGAATCGATTTTTATTACAGAGCCTGTACAATAAGCTTAATGGATTCCCATTGCCGAAAACATGTATCAACGTGTGTGCAGTTGGGTAAGTAGCCTACAATTTATATATGCATTTACTGTTAACGACTTCCTCTTCTGTTTACTAATATATGTTCTCACTGCTTTCATTTGTGATGTTCTAATTGTTTAGTGATCGAGTTTAGTTAAACTTAGATGTGGGTTTTGGGCTGCATAAACGAAAATGAGCTAGGTTTCTGGTCTGAGATAGACACCTGCTGGTAAATAAAGGACATGCAAAAAAAACCCGCAAAAGTAGAAAAAATCTGCAAGCATGACGTTGTCAAATAAGCGCGCGATTTTGCCTCTTGTTCATAATGTTTAATCAATCACAAAACTTAAATTCTATCTGTCTAAATTTAAAATATGTTATATGTTGAATTACTCATGTGTGAGGAAAAATAACCAAAAGCCGACAATTGGATTTCAGTGATAAAGAATTAGATTTATGCAGGGGAAATTCTTGATTATATTCCCTCTCTCTGTAATAAATGTAGTACTCAGCGGGGAAAACTAAATGTGCAATGCAATTTTTCATGCTAAAGAGAATAGAGTAATTGCGGAATGTGCTGTGTTCTGTAATCCTTGAGAAAAGCCTCTGTCCTCACGCTCAATATTGACTGAATCGGTAATTAGCGCATCTGTAAATCCACAGCCTCCTGAATACTGAGCAATAATCCAGACCCAACCCAACAAAGTGAACCAATCTATTATTAATGTTAGTTTAAAGTTAATTCTGGTCTTACTCAGTATGAAACACGAAGTCCTTAAAACGTACTTGGGTTCTTACTCATTTGCCTTCTGAAATATGAGCAACGTCTTAATGTGAATTAAAGGAGCCTTCATTTACAAATTTAAAGGGTTGATTCATTTCCACTTAACAAAATGCTTTAACATAAATAATCATTGTTTAATGCATTTATCTCTTTAGATAAACACTTTAAAATTTTGGATGTGTAATTAGTAAAATTGCTGTAAAATAATCTTTATGCAGCATAAACAGCACTTGGAGTCATTTTTGACTAAAATGAGCGATGAAGTCCAGTGCTCAAGCAAAGTAATAATACAATATTTTATCTTGTAACATTGCTGAACAATGTTTCTGTTTCTTTAATTACCCCTTACTAAATGCTCACTGAAGTTGATTCGACTCGAAACGATTTGATTTTTCAATTAATTACTTTTACAGCTCTAGTGTTTAGTCCCTTCAGTTAATTACTCAATTTTTGCAGTTCTAGTGTTTTGCAGTGCTATTGTGGTTTTGCCCCTATTAAACCACGAACCTTCAGCAATATAAAAAACATTTTATTGTATACAATTATTATTATTATTATTATTATTATTATTATTATCATCATCATTATTATTATTATTATTATTATTATTATTTTCGTAATGATAAGTCGTTTTTTTAATTATTATTATTATTATTGTTTATTATTATTATTATTGCAATATCTCAATTTGCTTTACTGATAAAATTGTTGTCGGAAACATTCGTCTTTTTCTTTGACGTTTAATTTATTTACATGCAACTTTTAAATGTATATTTATGTATACGTTTAATTAATAAAATGTTTTAAAGGGAAACATATTTTTTAGAATTTAATCAATTATTTCCATTAATTCAATATACTGTTTTTGCGATCGTCGAATCGAGCGTGGAGCGTTAATTCAAATGTGTTATGAATATCGATCAGCCCAATCGCTGTGAGGGTTGTAAACATTACCAGAACGATTTTAATTCATATGAAGTATTTTATCCCGTATTTATCTAGCTTGCTGAAAATTACTTAAAAGTCATGATTGATTTATTTTTCTTAAAGCGTCTGCTAAATGTAAATCTAAATGTTTTCCATTAAGTTGATGTTCAAAATTAAATTATTATTATTACATATTATATATAATATATTATTATTACGTGTGGAAAATTACACAATGGGAAATATTTTATCTGATAATATACCGACCGTTTTTGTAAACTATACAGTATTTTTTTACAGAAGTAAACTGCAAATTTTGTGTTCAGATAAAGAAACCTCATTCGCAAAATACAATGTAGATATAATTTCAAAAAGCGTTAAAGAGCTGCTGAAGCTCTAACGTATTTCCTACTAAATGGACAGCAAGGTACCAGAAGTGCTCAATTACAGGGCCAATTTCCTTAAGACAAGCGCCGGTGACCTTAAGCCGGTGACTAATTGTCTAATAATGTAAGTAGGTTTCTGAAAAATGACTGTGAGGTATTAGAAAAACACATGTACACACAGTAAGCAAACAAGGTGCATCATTTGCGCACTCCTTGGTGACCGAAAATAAACAAAGCCTAAAGAACACAGTATTAAATAAGAAATAATTCATCTATGTAACTTTGAATGACTATAATGCTGGGTATGTTAAAAATCAAGACTGAACAGGACACAGTCACATCAACGGTGTTCAAGTAACACCCACTCTGTTGACATCACCTCTATAGTGCTGAATTAACTTTTTAACTCATGGCCTACAAACTCAGGGTGGAGGGCAACACGGGCTCACACAGGCCCAACCATGCTGGTACGAAATAGAGAGAATCCAAACTTAACAACTAAAGGGGGTAATTAGCACAAACAGTTTTGAATGAACGCCTGCAGGGATGAACTGACTCTTCGTAGTCTATTTACGTCTAGTTATTAAAGGCTGGGTGTATAATAATCAACACTGCAGTTAAACTGGTCTCACTGTAGCCAAAGTGTATGAACACATAAAACAATTGGTGTGTTAATGGCGTGTGAAGGCTTGAAGATATTATGAAAACCATATGTGTTCATTAATAATTGGGAGGGTCGTCAGACATTTTGAATCAAACTAATACTTATGTGTTTATCTTTCCTCCTTTTCTTTTCTTTTTTCTAACTTTCCTGCTTAAAAAGGTGCAACTTTCTTTCTTTCTTTCTGTACTATAGTGTATCTTTAGTCGATTTTTTAAAATCATCTTCCTTGTTTTTTTTTATTTCTCATCTTATGTTAATACTTAATTCTTTCAATAATGTATTAATTTATTCCAATTATTCTTTATGTCGTTCCATGTTAGCTGGTTTCCTGTGTTTTGTGGGAACAGTAACGTGGTCTCTAAAATCTATACTGTTTTCATGAGAAAGGCTAAATGAACACACACACACACACACACACACACACACACACAGAAAGACAGACAGAGACTAACAGACAGACAAACAGGCAGACAGTCAAAGAGCTGCGGGCGCATTCTCTCATTGGCCGCGAAAACCGTCATGTGGAGTTTGATGACCCGTCAAAACTAGAGGGAGGAGTAAACATGACGTGAGAACGAGACATAGAGGCATTGAGAGAGAAAGAGAGAAAGAGGGAGAGAGAGAGAGGGTTTGACCGGCCTGTAGAACAGGAGAGAGCAGTTGAATGACAGGCGGTCAGTGAGAGAGGTAGTGGCAGTGTAGGAAATGTGAGTATATGTGTATGTATGGATATAACTTCTGCAGCTGTGCAACCTGCCATTGCTCACCGTCTATCTTCATACAGCTCGAGCTGACAGCTTCTATTTTTGTATTATTTGTTGTAAAGAAGAGAATTTGTTTGAGTGAGGAAACACTTGTGGAGCGGTTCATACCCGCTCATACACATTAATCCGCCCCTTTTGTGTGCTTTCCGTACTGGTGGACTTTTATCTAAAACTTCAAAAACAAAGACTATTTTTTCTCTTGATGAACTCGATGAAGGATTCCCTAAGTTTAGACCATCATCACCACCATCACATCTCTGGAGGCGTTAAACTGATGTCGGCTCTTCACATGGCCTCCAAACACGGTGTGGATGGAAACACGGACACACATAGTCCCGAGGCCGCAGGTACGACATGGACAAGATCTATAGAGCTTCAAGCCTGCTAAGAGGAATTAACGCTTGCAGTGTTGAACCAACCCAGTTTTTACTGGTTACATTTTTAAAACTTAAGGGCTTTTGCTCTGGAGGTGCCAGTGATACGCCCTAAACAAGGCCTATCGTTTTGAGTTTATTGAATACTATAAGTTTGTAAACTGAGATGTTAATTTTTGCATTTTTTTATATTTGGTAATATTTTTAATAAACCGTAATATGCCGTTTATAAGTACCCTAATTTGGGTCAAATAAAAAAAGAAAACAAGGAAAGAAGATGTTATTCAACTTTTACGTGAAGTGTTTCCTGTCTGAAAATTCAGGAATTAATATATTAATATAATATATATATATAGGCCATATATATATATATATATATATACACGGACACACATAGTCCCGATATATCGGGATTCGGAATTTAGATTTTACAAACTCGTAGAAAATATAATAATTATTAATAATATATTAATATAATATAATATATATATATATATATATATCGGAATTTAGATCTTACAAACTCGTAGAAAAGTTTTGAAATCACTTTAAAATCTCACAGTGTTGCTCTTTTAATCCCAATCAAATCATGACACGAAAAGTTCGTGCAAATAACAAATAATTGTTTACGATGTTAGGACTATTTTAAAGTATGAACGAATGCAGATTTTTTATTTTTGAATTTGGAGGGGTCTCGCTTTGGACGAATTCAGTTCCTTATATGACAAAAATCAGTAACTTCAAAGAAAACAAATGTTGCATTACAATTTATTAGATTCATGTTGTGCCAGTTTGTACATAATCAGCAGGTATTACGACATCAGATCGAATTACTTTATTTGTATTTGTGGTTTGGGTCGAGTAAATGGAATACAACTATTTTCCTGCGTAAATAAGTGTGCGTAAATGTGTGTGCAAATGCACAAATTTAGATTTAGTCCCACGGTTAGCCCAGGTGTTTGTCAATAGCATAAGGGTTTTATAATTGTTTAAATCCCAATGCAAAATAATACGATCGCAAAATAATACGATGTTAAGGCTATTTAAAAGTATTAAAAGTAAGGGTGTCTCGTTTTGGACGAGATTTATTTACTAGATTTATATGTGTGCCAGATTCTACATAATCAGTAGGTATAACGCCAAATGATTTTTTTGTCTCGAATTATTTTTATTATTTTTATTTATGGTTTGTGTCGAGTAAATGTAATACAACTATTACAATAGAACAAATTCAGATTTAGCCTAAATTTGGCATAGGGATTACGAGTGTAATATCCCCAGGTGCGGTGTGTGTTTGTGTGTATTTCTCTTCTGGTTTTATTTCTTTTTACCATCTGGTTAGTGCAGGTAATTTAAATTAAAATGTTCACTTGGTACGTACACGGATCCGTCCTTCCTATGTGTGCACTTGTTTTATCCGTGCATTATTTTCTTAATTCTTATTAAATTAGGTCAACTATATATGATCATATCATTTTTCTGCAGAAAAAGAAAAAGCGCAGAGTAAAAATGAGGACTTGTCCGATGACCCGTCAAAGAAGAAGCGGCAGCGGAGACAGAGAACGCACTTCACCAGTCAGCAGCTGCAGGAGCTCGAGGCCACATTCCAGCGCAACCGTTACCCGGACATGAGCACGCGCGAGGAAATCGCCGTCTGGACCAACCTGACGGAGGCGCGAGTCAGGGTAAGATAACAAAAAAAAAAGGAACTAAATTGTGTCCCATCGTGTAACTATATTTTTATATGTTTTATATAATGTTTTAATCAAGTTGAAACTGTCTATGAGAATGCTGCAACGTAAGGCCGCAGTACTGCATAAGTTTTCTCACTGATGATACAAAAAGACAAATGTGTAAAGAATCACATCTGCGGACTAATGGTGACAATCGAGGGGGGTCTCTTAGCTTTATCACAATCCCTTATTTGTTCATTTACGTCGTCAGTGGTCAGTGATGCGTTGTGTGGAACACTAGTAGTGTTAATAGTAATACATATTATTTTTCCCTTGCTGCCCTTTTTACTGCTTATTGTTGCCCTCGTATTTACTGACCTTACATGAGCAACTAACCCCAGATTCTCGTTTATGTGGCTGATGTCAAACAAGAAGGAACAATTTGGTCTTGCATTTGTTTGCATTTGTTTGCCACGCATAATTCAATAGTATTTTCGGTCAGCTCTATTTGCCGCTGGAGCTCTCAAGGGTCGGGACACACAGTGGAAACCTACATGGTGTAACTAAGAACAACCTTTATGAAGGAAAACCGTCTAGCACAGTGTTTCTGGAGCAACTCTCCCCTTATATATATATATATATATGTTTATATGTTTATATGTATATATATATAAAGTAGGCATGACAAATCAAAACGCATTGCTGTCATTTGACTTTAAATAAGGTCTAGACTGAAATGACTGAAATAATTCTTTCTTTCTTTCTTTCTTTCTTTCTTTCTTTCTTTCTTTCTTTCTTTCTTTCTTTCTTTCTTTCTTTCTTTCTTTCTTTCTTTCTTTCTTTATTTATTTATTTATTTATTTATTTATTTAACTTGAAAGTCCTGGCCTTCTATAATTTAATTTTATAACATTAGACTTAAAGAAAAAAAGAAGTTTACTGGACATATTATTTTTATTTTATGTATATTAATATCTATTTCTAGCGCTGAGATACACATGAGTATGTTAAGTATGTTTACACTGTAAATGTTCTTTTTCAGCATGTCGAAAGAGGTATATATACCCTTGTATACCCTTAACATTAATTAAATGGAGTGAAAATTTTATGTTATGACTTTTGTATGTATTTGTATGTATTTGTATTTATGTTTTTCTTAATAATTAAGATTTTTTTTTGAATAATTTAAGCTTATTAAGCTCTTTAATTGTGTTTGATGTTGACTCAATTAGGGACGGGAGATTGCTTTACAGTCAACCTACACAGCATGATAGGCTCTAATAGAGTAACACACCCGGTGTGAAAGAGGTGGAAAGCTTAGTGTTTTTGTTATTACCATTAACATGTTGTGTGCTTAGGGTCAGAGTGTGTGTCCGCCTCAGTGGACAGAATACACACACAGTTCGGGGCAATACGCAAACAGTTGGGAGGAATACACACTGGGCTTTAAGGGGGAGGAATACACACTTACTGACAGCTAAAGCTGGACGTTGGGATTTTTTGTAAATCAGACACTGTAGAGCTGATAAAGAGCAGCAAAGGATCTAACTGAGATGAGTAAACCTATAAATCTGTCACGAGGAATAAAATATTTAAAACCTTTTTTACTTAAATAAATAAAATAAAAAAAGTATATCTAGCAAGAAAACACAAAACACAAGATGTGCAAATAAAACCATAATGCGGTGTATGCAATTTACCAAAAAGCTTTACTGCAGTCTTTGTGATGTACTCGTGTAATATTTACGGTTTAACACAAAATTCCTTTATTATGTGCTTGTGTTTATAGTGCAAACGAATGTGCAAGTTGCGCATGTACTAAAATAAAATAAAAATACTATTATATATTTACAACTAAGACTGGTGCTATAAATAATAAAGTAAGATTTTTTTTGTGCATTTTAATTAAAGCTGTTTTCTACTTTTTTGCAGGTCTGGTTCAAGAACCGTCGTGCCAAGTGGCGAAAGCGCGAGAGGAACCAGCAGGCCGAGTTGTGTAAAAACGGCTTCGGCGCGCAGTTTAACGGGTTGGTGCAGCCCTACGACGACGTCTACCCGAGCTATACCTACAATAACTGGGCGGCGGCAGCAAAGGGACTCGCACCGGCCTCCCTCTCAGCCAAAAGCTTTCCGTTCTTTAACTCGATGAACTCGATCAGCCCGCTGTCATCGCAGGCCATGTTTTCCGCCGGCCCTCCGCCTCCACCACCTCATCCGCCTGCACCGAGCTCCATCTCCTCCATGAGTATGAGTATGAGCTCCGGAATGGCCGTGCCCGCGTCGGGCCTTAACGGCCTCAACAACCTCAACAACCTCGGCAACGCGTCACTGAACTCCCCCGCCGCGGCGTGTCCTTACGCACCGCCGACCCCGCCCTACGTCTACCGGGATACATGCAACTCCAGCCTAGCCAGTCTTAGACTCAAAGCCAAGCAGCACTCTAGTTTCGGCTATGCGGGGGTGCAGAACGCCGCCACGAACCTCAGTGCGTGCCAGTACGCAGTGGACAGACCAGTGTAGACAAAAACTGTCATTAAACAATACACAGAATGAACAAATACCAGGATATGGACTTTTTTCTTGATTTTTTAAAACCTAAAACGAATACGCACGGGAAATTATGAGCTCGGACTTGATCTGTATTATTATTGTTATTATTATTTGTCTAAAGTAAAAGGGGCACTAGACGATTCATATCAGAGGCTCGTCATTTTCCAGAAATAAATTTCTCACCAGAAAACATATATCACTCAGATGGACAGTTAAACAAAACTGAAAATGTCATTTTTCTGCACACCGACCGGTGTGTAGTATGTAGGATAGACAAACCCTCCATAAGCTTCAATTTTTCTTCCTTCTGAACATCAAGTGACTGAGCGGTTGTGTAAATAAGTGTCTAAATGTCATCTCCTTGTTTGTGGAGGGTCCTGAGCCTTTAATTTTAAAACACCGCATGTGATAAAATGTCTTGCTTGCAAAAAGGGGAATGTATAGACCTTCTAAAAGGCACTTGTGGTGTATTCCTGACACATAAATTCATAATTAAATGTCTGTTGTGAATAGGCCTATACATTTAGAATAGAACCCCCTGGTCATTCTACAAAAATGTTTCTGCGAATAGCCGAATTGTTTTATGTATCTATTCGGTACGAAACTTTTTTTCTTGCAACAACCCAAAAATAATAAACTTTTGTGTTTTATTTAATGGAAGTTACTCTGTGTTGGATATGCTTTATGTGCTGTACAGTTTACTAAGTATCTTTAGGAATACACACCTTATTATCAGTAAACACAAAAAGGAAGGAGGGGGGGTGTAAGGGGGAAGATGTCCAGACCTGATTAGAGGGAGAATTCTGCGGTGATCGGTCAAGCGAGGAATAACATTAAAAAAACATGGGAACTAAAGCTTGGGCCCACGATCAAGAGTCGTGGTTTCTGAATACATCAAGAATGAAATTAGGTTATGCTAGAAAAAAACAACCAAATCAAATCGTAACAAAAAATAAATTATAATACACATTCTAAAAATATATAAAAATAACACCCAAGGTTTCCTAAATACTGTGCTAGCAAGGCTATGTGTGTGCGCATGAAATGACGGGATTAGTGACGGACCGTGACTGAGGTCTTCAGTATAATCAACACAACTACACGTAATTAATTTGTAACGAAGGCCTATATAAGCATTAAAACTGAACATACACTAAGCGCTTAACCAGGATCCTGGTGGGCCCAATTTAGAGTATTCAACTTGCATCTGTCTGTTTGGAAGTTGGGAGAATAACGGAGTACCCGAAAGAAAAATCGAACCCAGGACCTAGGTGTTGTTGGAGGTCACCCACTATACCAGCTGCGCCACCAAATCGTCCAAATAGTATACTGTATTGTCTGAAAAACCCTAAGCTTTCAATTTTACATAAACAAATTTTAAATAACAAATAAATAAAATACATATCATACAAATTATTTTTATTCACTTAAATTCTGAAAATTTGCTCTTTATTTCTTTACACACGCATCTCTGATCTATCAATTTAGATAGCTGTCTTTTTTGTGTACAATTTAATGTTATATGTGGTCAGAGCATTTGGAACAAACTAAGAATTATTATGATTAATATTATTATTATTTTGACTTCGTCATTACAGCTAACTCATCCCTCAGCCAGTCACTGTTTCATTGTACAGTACATAAATATGCATTGACTCACCACTTGCATGCAACCATCACGTCACACCACACCAGTTTCTTCAATGTGCCATGGTGGTCTCATCTTACATCTTTAAAACTTGCTAGTTAAAACTAGCATAAACATAAAACACAGATTTAAAAACAACAACTAATTAATAAATCAACTGTGATAAGTAACTCATTATTTACCTTATTTGTATAGAAAAAGCCCTTAATCCATGCCTGAATAATACAATTTCAGTATTTTATAATAATAAATTATTAAGTGATTGTGTATAATAACAAGCTGTCTAGGTAAAAATGAAGTAGGTTTCCAAAGAGTTGCATAGCAGTACAAAAAAAACTAATCATTATCATTATCATATTTATTATTATTATTATTATTATTATTATTATTATTATTATTATAAAAGAAAGCTTCTCTTTGTTTGTCTTTGCTCAGTTTTTAACTATGAGTCATTTTTGTAATGTGTCTTTAGTCTAGACACTGTGAGTGTATGTTTGTGTTTGTGTTCATGTCACAAGTCCTTCATTATCCCCACTGTAATAAATACACCTCCAAGCAAATGAAAATATCACTGTTCAAGATTGGCAAACAAAAAAGAAATCATTATTTCTGTACATGTGTTTGTGTCTCTTTTAGAAATAACTGTAAACACAGATTATGAAAACCAGAGTAAAACGTAAAATCTCTTTCATTTTCAGTAATAAATGAAAAAAAAAAAAAAAAAAAAAAAAAAAATGTTAATTTAAAGAGTTCTCCAAGAACAAGAGCAAAAAATTCTTAAATCCACTGATTAATCTTGGACTATCTATAAATCATGTGTAGTAGCCACTTGTGGTAATTTATCAGTGTGCAGCACATTAGTGTAAATCTTGATGTGCTCAGTAAAGATCTTATCAAGTCTGCAGTCTGGAGACCAATACACATCTCAACAAACACTAAGAGATATCAGCAAGCCTTAGAGAAATAGACAAGAGTAAAATCTGTTTAGTCTTCTGGATTCAGCTGGTCCTGCACCCTGCCCCTCTAGAACACTGCAGTGAGGTGAGATACTGCATAGGAAATTTAAAGCTGCAGTAAAAACTTGTTTAAAAAAGTCAAAATGCCCTGGATAGTCTAAGAAATTACTTTATACTCAAAAGCTGTCAGATATGAAGCTGTCAATTTATATACAGATCAACATATTACATGTATACATATTATTATATTAAAAATTACGCTTTACATGGGTGATACTCAGTTAAGCTCCAAATAGAATTAAAAGTCTAAATTAATAAAATAATTTCATGCTAAAAAGGGTTGATTCTGTCAATAACAAGCTTGTTGCATCAATATCCTATCTAGATCACAGATGACCTCACCACCCAATCTGGATGAAAACCACTATTATAGTGAATTATTATACTTTAGTCAAAAATTACATTTTCCTTCCCCACCTTTCCCATTAAAATTGTAATTGTTTATATTTAACAGGGTGTACTTAATTTTGTCTGTAGTGGGTTCAAAGTAAACTCCAGAAGATAATCCCGCAATATTGTTACAGGGTACAGCTTTTGGGGAAACTGTCTGTAACATGACTAGTAAAACATGCCAATTCAACTTTAGATGCTGTTTTCTCAATCTTATAATAGATTTATAAAAACTGACTTAACTAAATTTCTGAACATTGTCTTCTTCAGTTATTTTTATCTCATACAAAAGTAAGAATGATTTTGTACTGACCAGTGCATTTCTGAATACTGTAGTTGTAAAATACAGTGTGCCCACTTTATCAGGTGGTTGTTCAACTCTGCAAATACAAGGGATGCAAATACCTGCATACAAAGGTTTTCATTCATTCATTCATTCTTTTATTCATTTATTCAGTTTCTGTTTTTACCACCGCTCTATCCTCAATGTGGGTCAAATTCATTGAGCAAAAGGCAGGAATAACCCTGGACAGGTGTTCATCACTGGCCGGACACACACACGCACACACTCATTCACACTCACACTTAAGGCAATTTTCGTAGGTCCAGTTAGCCTTACTGCATGTCTTTGTACTTTGTACTTTGTTGGAAACTGGAGCATCCGCAGGAAACCTATGCAGACATGGAGAACATCTAAACTCCACACAGAAAAGACCCTGACCGCCCAGCCGGGGAATCAATCCCATGGCCTTCTAGCACTACCCACTGTGCCATAGTGCCACCCTGTTCAGGTATTCAGGGCATTTTGAAATGATTATCTAAAAGTTAAGTAATGCAATTGTACTAAAAGTTAAGTAATGCAATTGTACTAAAAGTTAAGTAATGCAATTGTACTAAAAGTTAAGTAATGCAATTAATTTGCAATCAAGTAATGCAATTGTACTATCATTTCAAGCTAAAATGTTAAAACACAGTTGATGTAATTGGTCATTTTTCTGCTATAATACAGAAAGAGGATGTGGATGATGAGTTCAGTACCTTTGCTACTTATTCAATTACACTGATCAGCCATAACATTAAAACCACCTCCTTGTTTCTACACTCACTGTCCATTTTATCAGCTCCACCAACCATATAGAAGCACTTTGTAGTTCTACAATTACTGACTGTAGTCCATCGGTTTCTCTACATAATGTTTTTTACCTGCTTTCACCCTGTTCTTCAATGGTCAGGACCCCCACAGGACCACCACAGAGTAGGTATTATTTAGGTGGTGGATCATTCTCAGCACTGCAGTAACAATGACATGGTGGTGGTGTGTTAGTGTGTGTTGTGCTGGTATGAGTGGATCAGACACAGTAGCACTGATGAAGTTTTTAAATACTGTGTCCACTCACTGTCCACTCTATTAGACACTCCTACCTAGTTGGTCCACCTTGTAGATGTAAAGTCAGAGACGATCGCTCATCTATTGCTGCTGTTTGAGTTGGTCATCTTCTAGACCTTCATCAGTGGTCACAGGACGCTGCCCACGGGGCGCTGTTGGCAGGATATTTTTGGTTGGTGGACTATTCTCAGTCCAGCAGTGACAGTGAGGTGTTTAAAACTCCAGCAGCGCTGCTGTGTCTTATCCACTCAGTATAACACACACTAACACACCACCACCATGTCAGTGTCACTGCAGTGCTGAGATTGATCCACCACCTAAATAATACCTACTCTGTAGTGGTCATGGGGGAGTGCTGACCATTGAAGAACAGTGTGAAAGCAGGCTAAAAAAGTATGTAGAGAAACAGATGGACTACAGTCAGTAATTGTAGAACTACAAAGTGCTCCTGTATGGTAAGTGGAGCTGATAAAATGGACAGTGAGTGTAGAAACAAGGAGGTGGTCATGCCTGATCGGTGTACGGTTTAGCAACCTGTTTTGGATACTCCAAACTGCCTATTTAAAACAATACACCCTCATCTCACATTTTATTTAGTTGTTACATCATATCAAAAATGCTTACTAGCATGGTTTCTGACAGGTATTACATGTTTTGTTTGCTAAGTACACAGTTTACTATCTCTTATCAAACTCAGGTAGCTGTGACCCATGGTTTACACGTGAAATAAAACAAGGAAAATATTTTTTTTTATGTGGACTTTTGGCTGTTTAGACAACTTTGCCTCTTTAGACAAATTAAGATTTCTTAAGATAAGATGATAAAGATGTACAGTTTGAATGGTGGCAGACTGCTAGCTCTAAGCTCCAATTACATTTAGCCTTGAGCTTTATTAGCTTGTGTCTCTGGTACGAAATGATTAAAAAAAAAGCCAATTTTAAATACCAAACATGTCTAGGCCAATCTATTATTATTTATTTTATACAAACTGCAAAGAAAGATGAATTAAAGCATTTGATATTATAATATGTTGGTGTGATATAGAAATAAATAAATCACTATACTTGTTAAATAGCAGTAAACAACTGATATGCAGCTTAGCCAGATGCAAAAGAGAAATATAAGAATGGGTCACTATCAAGAATTGGAGTCAAAGTATGTGTGTGTGTGCAAGCACTGTGTAAACAGCAAAACTGGAAAAGAGTGCATGAGCCATCTGAAAAGTCCATATTGCATTGCACGTGTATCGGATGGCTTGTGTGTGAGTTCGTTTTTTGCCTTAAGCAAAAGTAAGCATGTGCAAAATGTCTGTGTTTGCATACCATGCTTGTGGGTGTGTGTGTGTGTGTGTGTGTGTGTGTAACTGTGCACATGTAGTGTATTCAAATAGACATACATGCTTATATTGTATGCCCAAACTATAATCTCTGACTGTGTATGTGAAGCTGCATGTACAACCCCAAATCAGAAAAAGTTGGGACAGCATGAAAAATGCAAATAATAAAAAAAAAAACACAGAGTTTCTTACATTTACTTTGACTTTTATTTGAGTGCAGACAGTATCAGCCTTAGATATTTTATGTTTTATCTGCTCAACTTCATTTCATTTATTAATAAACATCCAGGCCTGCAACACATTCCAAAAAAAGTTGTGACAGTAAAGCATTTGCCACTTTGTAACGTTGCCATTCCTTTCCATCACACTTAAAAGAAGTTTTGGCACTGAGGATACCAAGCGAAACCATGACAGACCCTGGCTTTTGGACTTGTTGCTGATAACAGTCTGGATGGTCCTTTTCGTCTTTGGTCTGGAGCACACGGCGTCCATTTTTTTTCCAAAAAAGACCTGAAATGCTGATTCATCTGACCACAATACACATTTCCACTGTGTACTGGTCCAAATAAGTGGCATTTGTGCATGTAACTCTGTATTGTAGTGCTTGACAAAGGTTTGCCAGAGTAATCCCTTGCCCATGTGGTTATATCAGCTATTGTTGAGTGGCAGTTCTTGATGCAGTGCCGTCTGAGGGATTGAAGATCATGGGCATTCAGCTTAAGCTTGCGCCCTTGGCTTTTACACACTGAAATTCCTTCTGATTCCTTGAATCGTTTAATGATATTATGTACTGTAGAAGGAGAAATATGCAAATCCCCTTCAATCTTTCTTTGAGGTTCATTGTTTTTAAACATTTTAATAATTTTCTCACGCATTTGTTGACAAACTGGAGATCCTCTGATCATCTTTGCTCATCAAAGACTCAGCCTTTCCTGGATGCTGTTTTTGTACCAAACCATGATTACAATCACCTGTTGACATCACCTGTTTGGAATCACATCATTATTTAGTTTTTTTCACCTCACCTTAATTGCCCCTGTCCCAACTTTTTTTGGAATGTGTTGCAGGCCTTAAATGCAGGAATGGAGGTATATTAACAAATTAAATGAAGTTGAGCAGATAAAACATGAAATAGCTTGAGATTAAAGTGTCTGCAATGAAATAAAAGTCAGAGTAAATGTAAGGAACACTGCATTTCTATTTTATTTGCATTTTCCATACTGTCTCAACTTTTTTCTGATTTGAGGTTGTATTTTCTTTATACAAGTCTAAACTGTATGCCCAAACTATAATCTCTCTCTCTCTCTCTCTCTCTCTCTCTCTCTCTGTGTGTGTGTGTGTGTGTGTGTGTGTGTGTTTGAATATACCCTTAATTACACAGGTCACACAGCTCAGTGTGTGTATTTGTATACCTTTAACCCTATCAAGCCTGTTATTACTGTATGTCAGCATGTGTACTTATGCACCTAAGTGCATGTAAGCACTTGCAGGCACACACTCTATACCTACATAAATGTGTGTGTTTGTGTGTGTGTGTACTGTGTACATGTAGTGTATTCAAATAGACATACATGCCTGTATTGTATGCCCAAACTACGTATGTGTGTGTGTGTTTGAAAGAGAGAGCTTGTGAAAAGAGTGAACGACTATTGAAAAGCAGTGTGTGAGGTCAGTGTGGATCTTGCTGCTGTGGGCGTTGGGCGGTGTATGATTGAGTGAATAATTCAAGTTTGCGTGACTTGCACACTTCCTGCCTTCTTGACTTCTATTAAAAAGAAACATCTTGGATGTTTTTATTCCGAAATCGATTAAAAGTTCCAAAAAGATGATAAATCATCAGCAGTGTGGAAAGAGTAATGCCTGTCTGTGCGCCTCAGGCAGGATGTGTGATGTTACTTAATAGTTTATATCAATATAAATATCACATTTTCTATCAATATAAATATCACATTTCTTTTTTTCATTTATTTATCTTCATTATCTGCTCTACCCTGGACCAGGCCTCAGTGGGTCCAGGGCACAACTCAGAAAAAAACCAAGAGAGCAGGTTGGGAAGACACCATTAACCGACTGTACAGCATCACCCAGATATTAGGCACTGGGCCAGACGTTATAGGGCACTTAAAATATTTTTTTTTAAAGACGCTATAATGTGACGCTTAAAATCTGCTAAAAGCTAAAAACCTTGTTTTAATAAACTTTGAAATTCTATTCCAAATCAGTAAATTGTTTTATGAGTGGTTGCCTGTTACTTTTTGCAAACAAAATTTCTTTTGGGGTTTGGTCACAAGTCAGACATTGATCAGCCTACAAACTCCTTTCCTCAGTCACTGAGTTATAAAAAACCATAAAAGCTGCTGTGCTGCAGCGGTGATGTAAATTTAAAAAAACACTGTATAGTAAGTAGTATGTGATTTAAAAGCGATAAGTATAAGATGTGATAAGACAGCCCTTCAGCTGAAAGCTAAAAGTTTTTTAATGTGCACTAAGCTTTAAGGCAAGTAGAACCTGCCTGTCTGTGCTTTGTTGGTACTTCCATAAATTATGTGCACTGTAAAATGCTTAAAATTAACAGCCCCTTTTTAACAGTATCCTTCCAGAAACAGTTCTTAATGGTAAAATGAATTGTGGCTGTATTTAATATTTCGATCTGAAATACAGTAGACCCTTAACTTACAAATTTAATTGGTTCCAAAGGGCTGTTCTTAAGTCAAAATGTTTGTTAGTTAAACCTATTTTTCCCATAAGAAATAATGTAAACAGAATCAACCCGTGCCAGACCTCCCAAACCACCCCCTTACCTAACCTTTCTAATGTCTTAAATTGTCTTTTTTGTTATAAATACAAGTATATTTCCCATAAATCTTAAATTATAGAATAGATAATACTGTAATAAACAATAATAAACAATAATACACAGTAGTACTGTACATAAAACACATATCAAATTTCAGTACAGTACATGTGCTTTACTATACACCATTTCCTTCTTTTTTTTTTTTTTATAAAATGTATCTACCAGAAACAACAATAACTCTCATATTTCTCTATTATCTCCTTCTTCATTTCAATAGTGTTGTATTTTTTTAGGTGTAATTGCACGAAATAAAGAATACTTTACTCAGCGATTTCCTTCTTCTCTCTCACTCACTGTCCCCTCTGTCTGATACACAGTGACAGCTACTGGCAGGAGTAATTGTACAACAACGAATAGTAATAGATTTGTTCATTTTCTCACCACTGTGCTTCCTCTGCAACTTCTTTGAGGCCATTTTAATATTACATTTTACAAAATATAAAGAAAACACTGAAAAAACACCGTCCGCTGTTCGAATGTTCGCTCACTGTACATATATAGAAAGAGACAGTCGGAGTCAACTTGTTCATGACGTCACGTGTTTTGCGAATTTCGGTTCGTAATCCGAAATTTGTTCGTACGTTAAGTTGAAAAAGATCGTTTATAACCCAAAATGTTCATATGGTAAACTGTTCGTAACCCAAGGGTCCACTGTAGCTTTATTCTGATGTACTAAAAAGCAGTATAGTACAGTCCCATTAGATGTTTTGGTTTTTTTTTTTTTTTATAATAGTGTTTGTTAAATCTCGTCCTCTGAGTTTTTTCAGCACCAGTTACATTTGAGTTATTATTATAAATATGCTTTTTTTGCCAAAAAAGTTGGGATGGTAAAGCGTTTACCACTCTGTAAATATGCCATTTTTTTACAACATTTAAAAGATGTTGTGGCCACTAGGATATGATTTAGTGTTTTAGGCGTTATTTTGTCATATTCTTCCTGCAAACATGTCTTAAAGTGTGCTACACTACGGGGATGGCAGACCATGGCTGACACCTTTGCCCTTTATGCACTAAAATTCCTCCAGATTCCTAAAATAATTTAATGATATTTTTCATTGTAGAAGGAGAAATTTGCAAATCCCTTCCAATCTTTCTTTGAGGTACATTGTTTTTAAACATTTCAATAATTTTCTCATGTATTTGTTGACAAACTGGAGATCCTCTGTCCACGTTCGCTCATAAAAAACAGCTTTTGTTCCAAATTATGATTACAATCACCTGTTGACATCATCTGTTTAAAATCACAATATTATTTAGTTTTAATTATACCATATTACTATTGCCCCATCCCAATTATATTAGGGATGGATGTATATTAACAAGGGCGGCACGGTGGCTCGTTGGGTAGCACTGTCGCCTCACATCAAGAAGATCCTGGGTTTGATCCCCAGGCGGGGCGGTCCGAGTTTGCATGTTCTTCCTGTGTCTGTGTGGGTTTCCTCCGGGAGCTCCGGCTTCCTCCCACAGTCCAAAAACATGCGGTCAGGTTAACTGGAGACACTGAATTGCCCTATAGGTAAATGGGTATGTGTATGTGTGTCTGCCCTGCAATGGACTGGGTGCAGGGGTGTTACTCTGTGCCTTGCGCCCACTGAAAAGCTGTGCCTTCCCCCCCAGACCTTAATTGGATAAATGGTTAAGGAAGTTAGTGTATATTAACAAATTAAAAGTAAATAAAAGAAAGACTGTGAAAAAATTTTTCCCATATTGTCTCAACTTTTTTCTGATTTGGGGTTGTAGATGACAATGGTTTTGAAGTAGGATATCCTATAACTCATTGTCAAGAGTTCACACACCTTTAACCATATATTGTTGCAATGGTGTTTAAAGAAGAAAAGAAATGTAGAGTATGCATCAGCCTTCGCAAATTTCCTTCAGAGGCTAAGTTGATTTCCAGCTTTCTATCTTACATCAATCATACA
Source organism: Trichomycterus rosablanca (assembly GCF_030014385.1). NCBI lineage: Eukaryota > Metazoa > Chordata > Actinopteri > Siluriformes > Trichomycteridae > Trichomycterus > Trichomycterus rosablanca. The sequence goes on along the minus strand of NC_085995.1, from coordinate 15,415,193 downwards.
AACTCTATTTTTGGAAAAGTTAGGACATTTTGTGAATGTAATAAAAACAATAATCTGAAAAAGTAAACTGATTCTTGCAAGAAAAGTTGATACAGAAGTGAACTACTGTGTTTTGTTACAATCCCTATTGGGGCAGCACAGTGGCAAAGTGGGCAGCACTGTCGCCTCACAGCAAGAAGGTCCTGGGTTCGATTTCCTGGTGTGGCGGTCCAGGTCCTTTCTGTGTGGAGTTTGCATGTTCTCCCCATGTCTGCGTGGGTTTCCTCTGGGTGCTCCGGTTTCCTCCCACAGTCCAAAGACATGCAAGTGAGGTGAACTGGAGACACTAAATTGTCCATAACTGTGTTCAATATAACCTTGTGAAGTGATGAACCTTGTGTGATGAGTGACTACCGTTCCTGTCATGAATGTAACCAAAGTGTAAAACATGACGTTAAAATCCTAATAAACAAACAAACAAAAAGTTACAATCCCTGTTAATTACACATTTTAATCATGTGGGAAATTAGGATACTAATTGCAGTTTAATAATTAATAACTGTCCATTCTGTTTTGATGAAGACTTTAGCTACTTGTGTTGATTGTAAATTTTAATGGGAGACAGATTTGTCCAATCAAGTACACACAGTCTGTGTCTATAAAGTCACACTGTTGTACTGTGTGCAGTAAATCCCAGTATACTCCTCTACGCCTTTTTTACCTCCAGAACATTAATGATGGTCTATTCTGTTACAACTGTTGGGCTGTGCAGACAATTCACTGTGTTTGAGTAGTGGATTATTTATGAGTTTGCCTCACCCTGTAACTGACATAAGCACAAATCACAAAGCCTGAGCATGAATCAGCTTATTTCTCTGTTTTTCTTAGTTTCTTCTTTGGTTAGATAATTCCTCTCTCAAAAACACTTTTATTAGCTGCTGAACTGCATAATGGGTGATTTAAATATTGTAGGGCATTTTAATTTATGTCCATTTAGCTGACACTATGTTATCTGTATATTCATTCTGTGTGCAAAACAGATGTCTTAACACACATAATCATTATGAAAGTATCATTTACCACTGGTGATAAACCTGTGCTGAAAACGCTGTTTGTATCTATAATGTATAAGATTTAACTGCAAATCGTATAACAATATGACATACTTTCCACAGTTTGCCTTTTAGCTGCCTTTACTAAAGGCTATACTAGCCTATACTAGCTGTTTTCCAGCAGGGGGCGGTAGAAACTAATTTAATTAATAACAGTTTATAATTAAAGCTATGTTATAGCCACTGTTAACGAGTGTAAAATTTGTTATACACAAAAAAAATGCCTTTAACTTTGTGGCAACAGTTTGGGAAAGGTCCTTTACTTTTCTAGCATGAAAAGTAAGGTCCATCAAAAATGGTTTGATGAAACTGGTTTAGAAGAAATTCGGTGGCTGGCAAAAAACCCTGACCTCAATCCCACTGATCATCTCACTCACTTTCATAGTGCTGGAGCCTATCCCAGCTTTTCAATGGGTGCAAGGCACACAATAACACCCTGGACAGGGCATCAGTCCATCGCAGGGCAGACACACACACACATTCACCTATAGGGCAATTCAGTGTCTCCAATTAATCTGACTGCATGTTTTTGGACTGTTGGAGGAAACCGGAGCGCCCCGAGGAAACCCACGCAGACACAAGGAGAACATGCAAACTCTGCACAGAAAGGACCCAGACTGCCCCGCCTGGGGATCGAACCTAGGACCTTCTTGCAGTGAGGCGACAGTGCTACCCACCACTGAACATCTTTTAGATAAAATCAAACATTTGTTTATATACTGTATATGTGATATAAAACATGTCAGCTACAGGGTAAGGTCTACCAGCAAACTAACTAAATAAATATGTAAGACCTGCTTATCTAACAACAGCACCTGACCTTGAATTCCTACATCTGATTTATGATTTAGTATGATTTAGTAAATTACAAACTTCAGTTTATTATTATTATTATTATTATTGTTATTGTTGTTGTTGTTGTTGTATATTTATAAAACAAAATGTTGTCTACATGCCTGTGGAGGAGGGGCGCCGCCAGTGAGTGTGTGATTAACGGTAAACGCAATGATTAGCAAACAACATAGCAGCCTCTAGCCAATATGTCAAAAATGCTGAAGCCTTTTGGTGCCCAGCTGAGAAAAACAAGATCAGGAGAAGAGCTGGTAAAAACAGAAGTAATGTAATGTGATTAATCAATACTTTATCAGTTGCGTAGTAATAGTTACCATCAGATGCTACTACTAGCTAGATAATGTTTGCTAATTCAATAAATAGCTACACAAATACCAAATAAATGTTAGCCCAGGGTTGGTAAATGTCATCATTGACGTCCATTGTATTTAGCTGTCAGAACAACAGTGGTCTGTGTTTGGCTGCACTTTTGGAATGTTCGATAATGGTTGTTGAGAACTAAAGTCCTACTAAATGCCACCTTTTGTCCAGCGTTAGCTCAACATTGGTCTGTGGTACACAAATAAGTGAAAATCAAAGTAATATCCTCAAATTATACAAACATTAATAATGCATGGTTGTAATCTACTGTATCAAGAGTCAATACTCAATTTTCCACAAATTTTAGCTCTTAAAATGACTTTTAATTAATTGTACTGCATGTTATTTTTCTAAACGAGTAGATGTTCAAACTAGTGGACATAATACCAACAAAAGTACATCAACAGCTCATCCAGAAAGTAAGAAATGTACTTGAAACATCTAAGGAAGTAAAGTTCTAGCTTATCCTAAATAAGGTCAACATTCCTAATATAACAATTAGAAAGAACCTGGGTATCTGTGTAAGAGTTGCAAGGCATCCGCAAGGCATTAAAATAACTTAATGCCAGATAACTCTAACGTTAAATGTTATTTGTCAATGATCTGAAACTCACAACACAACAGGCTTATGAAACAAGACAGTAATCCAAAGCACAAGATCAAATCTACCTCTTAATAAATAAATAAGAAGTGAATAAATAACAATGGACTGGCGTCCTATCCAGGGCATTACTGCCTTGCACCTAATGTTTTCTAGTGAAACATATATATATATGGCCTAGTTAAAACAGCACAAGTAAACACAAAATGCAGCTTCTAAATGATCATTGCATTTATAGAGTATTCAAAACCTGTTCAAAACCTATATCACCCATGTAAAAAAGTAATTGCCCCCTAAACCTAATCACTCTTGGCAGTAAAAACAAACTTTTATTCTTTCATTGTCTGTTTTACCACCACTATACTATACTACACTACACTACACTACACTACACTACACTACACTACACTACACTACACTATACTATACTATACTACTGTATACTATACTATACTATTTAGGGTTGTGGCGGGTCTGATTTACTGGGGAAAAAGCAGGAAACACCCTGGACAGGTCACCAATCACACTCATATCTATGGGGACTTTATTATCTCCTATTCCTTTATTATTTCCTATTAGGTAGAGTGGTAGCCTGGTGAGTAGAGTTCTGGGCTATCAACCGGAAGATTGGCGGTTCAAATCCAAGCTTTGCTATGCAGCCACTGTTGGATCCTTGAGCAAGGCCCTTAACTCTGTCTGCTCCAGGGGCGCCGTATGATGGCTGACCCTGCACTCTAACCCCAGCTTTCAACCAAGCTGGGATATGCAAAGAAATAATTTCATTGTACTGTACAACTGTATATGACAAATAAAAGTATATCTTCTTCTTAACCTGACTGCATGTCTTTGGACTGTGGGAGTAAACCAGAGCACACAGAGAAAACCCACACAGACACTGGGAGAACATGCAAACAGAGAGAACCCAAACTGCTCCACCTGGAAATCAGGCCCAAGACCTTCTTGCTGTGAGGTAACAATGCTACTCACCACTGTGCCACCTTCTACACAGCTGATGGACTTGTTTAACCTTGAACTTCATGACTTTTTGTCCTGACAATGAAATAAAATGCAGTAAAAATAGTTTTAGAAACATCTTAACATTAAAACAAAAAGGATGCATACATCTGAATTCTTTTGTGGGAAAAAAACATATTTCAGTTTTTGTTTTTTATTTATATTTTGAAAAACTCGTAAAAGATCTGGTGTTGATTGAATGTAGACTAATGGGTAAAACGGATGGTTATATCCAATAACAATCAAATTAACAACACAATAAAGTGCTATGAAAAAAGTATTTGCCTTCTTCCCTGTCAAGTCAAGTCCAATTTATTTATATAGCGCTTTTTACAATGGACATTGTCTCAAAGAATCTTTACAGAATCCAGGACCATCAGACCAAAAACCCCTACTGAGCAAGCCAAGGGTGACAGTGGCAAGGAAAAACTCCCTTAAAATTACAGGACGAAACCTTGAGAGGAACCAGACTCAGCAGGGACCCCATCCTTCTTGGGTGGCCTGGAGAATACTTTAAGTAAATAGGATTTACACAAATCATACCAAAATTAAATTGAACTGAAAGTTATAACTAGCAGAAAATAATTGGAGTTCTTCTTTGTTCAGTCCAGTCTGTGATAAAGTCCATTGTAAGTTCTGGACATTGTTGGTGCAAACACGCCAGGTTCCCGTCCCTGTGTTCCTAACTTTATGTTTTGCATATTTTTACCCAGGTTTTTTAGATCATCAAACTTCTTTTGAATGTGTGAATGTGTGTGTTAGAGAGAGAGTTGTGTGTGATAAGACTTTATTGTATTTTCGTGCATTGCGAGCATCTGTGGAACCAAAAACAAATTCCTTGTATGTGTGAGCATACTTGGCCAATAAAGCCTGATTCTGATTCTGATTAATATCAGAAAAAGATAACACAAATAAATACCTTTTTCCATTAATAATTTTATTTATTGAGGGAAAAGTGCTGTTCAGGCTGGGAAACACCAAACAGCTGAGAATTCCCTGCAAGCTTAATGACACACTGGTGACGGCAGCAAATACATGACACTGAATCCATGATGAGCCTGATGTGATTGTATCATTCACAATCAATAGTGATGGTCCATCACTGATGGATAACAGTGAAAACTGTTACTGGACAAGTGGTGTAGACAAAGTATGGAGACAGGTGGACCCTGTGCTTACTGCCATGAATGCTACAGTCGGTCCAGCAGTGCCGATACTAAAGCTGGTGAACAGGGAGGTGATGGCTGGTGGAGATCAAAACACCCAACGTGCAGTACTAAAACTGCAAAATCACCATGCCAAGACAAACGAGATGGGGGTGATCTTTAACAGCAGTCCAGCGTAGCAGCTTTTTCCAATATAAACAGCAGCAGTTACTAACAGCACCTCCATGATGAAGGAAAAAATGCACCACCAGAAAGTACAGTCAGCAGATGGCAGCAGCTGCAAACTCGTCGCCTTCGAACCAACATGGCGGCAATAAGCTCCAGTGATATACTGTATATACTCATTTGACAACTTTCAAGCATCCGTATTGTATTTTTCATTAATTTTCCACTGTTTGCACATAGATTACGCTATTTCTTATTTTTACACTCATCATTAGGTGGATTGCTGAGCATGAAGTGGATTTTAATAGAAATTTGAAAGCCACTCCATCCTCAGTAACCCTTCTGATGGTGGGTGTGAACATCTCACTTTTGCATTATTGTCTGCGAGATTCTGGAACTGCCTACACTCTGTCCACATGGGGCCAGGCATTGTCCTGCACCAGGAAAAAAAAAAAAAAACACTGCACCAGTGTAAGGTCTGACAATGGCTTGGAGAATTTCATCTAGGTACCTTACAGCTAGGGTTGCCAACTTTTTTAGAACTGGAAATAAGGAACACCCTGGGCTGGTGGGTTGGCGGGTGTTTACCTGAGCAAACAAAGTAGTTTAAAGCTGACAGCGCTTATCATTGGTTATGTACATTCTCTGGGAGCTGAAACATGACAGACAGCCAAGACTGAGTGAGAGCAGCAGTTTCCTTCTGTTTCATACATATCGGCCTGTCTCAGTCTAATCTGCAGCATTTCTCTCCCATTGATAAAAATATGGAACAAAGCGCGTCCCATATCAGTTCAGTATCAGTATCGTTTATTTTCCAAATAAGGAACGATTCCATATTTTACGGGACGGTTGGCATCCTTACTTACAGCAATTAGGGTACTGCTGGCTGTCATATAGAGGTTTGTGCGGTCCTCCAAGGACAGGCCTACCAGGAGCAAACTGGTCATGCTGGATAATGTTGCAGGCAGCATAACATTCACCATATCATCTCAATACTCTTTCAGGTATTATCATGTGCTCAGTGTAAACCTGCTCTTATCTGTGAAGAGAATGGGCCACTAATGTTGGACCTGCCAATAATCAAGCTGCACTATGCTAGGTGGTTAGCAAATGTCATGCCACCTTCATGGACTCTGTTTCAGTTTGTTCAGAAACATGCACACCAGTAGCCCACTGGACATCATTTTGTAGGGCTCTGGCAGTGCTCGTCCTGTTTCTCCTTGCACAAAGGAGCAGAACCTGTTGCTGCTGCTTGGTTGATGCCCCTCTATGACCCGGCCCTCTTTGTGTAATAGCCCTTGTCCTGGTATCTCCTCTATGCTCCTGAGACTGTGCTGGTAGACACAGCAAATCTTCTTGCAATGATACATATACACTGATCAGGCAAAACATTAAAACCAACTCATTGTTTCTACACTGACTGTCCATTTTATCAGCTCCACTTACCATATAGAAGCACTTTGTAATTCTACAATTACTGACTGTAGTCTTTCTGTTTCTCTGCATGCTTTGTTAGCCCCCTTTCATGCTGAAATACCTACTTTGTAGTGGTACTTTAAGAGTCCTGACCATTGGGTCAGGACTCTTAAAGTACCACTACAAAGTAGGTATTATTTGGGTGGTGGGTCATTCTCAGCACTGCAGTGACACTGACATGGTGGTGGTGTGTTATGTGTGTTGTGCTAGTATGAGTGGATAAGACACAGCAGTGCTGCTGGAGTTATTAAACACCTCACTGTCACTGCTGGACTGAGAATAGTCCACCAACCAAAAATATCCAGTCAACGGCGCACCGTGGGCAGCGTCCTGTGACCACTGATGAAGGTCTAGAAGATGACCAACTCAAACAGCAGCAATAGATGAGCGATCGTCTCTGACTTTACATCTACAAGGTACAACTAGGTAGGAGTGTCTAATAGAGTGGACAGTGAGTGGACACAGTATTTAAAAACTCCAGCAGTGCTGCTGTGTCTGATCCACTCATACCAGCACAACACACACTAACACACCACCACCATGTCATTGTTACTGCAGTGCTGAGAATGATTCACCACCTAAATAACACGTACTCTGTGGTGGTCCTGTGGAGGTCCTGACCATTGAAGAACAGGGTGAAAGCAGGCTAAAAGGTTTGTAGAGAAACAGATGGACTACAGTCAGTAACTGTATAACAAAGTGCTTTTATATGGTAAGTGGAGCTGATAAAATGAACAGTGGGTGTAGAAACAAGGAGGTGGTTTTAATGTTGTGGCTGATCGGTGTACATGTACCATCCAGGCGAAGCTGGACTACCTGTGCAGCCTCATGCTACCAGTACTGACAATGATTCAAGCAAAATTAGAGAAGAATTAGTCAGGAGTGATAGGAAGAGAGTAATTGTCTGTGGCCTACATCTGCAAAACCATTCCCTTTTTTGGTGTTGTCTTGCTATTGCCTCTCCAAGGCACATGTTGTCAGTCTCATTTGTATCAAAACAGGTTAAAGTGATTCACAGTTGCTTATTGATTGATATAATTGGATGATTGCTGTTACACTGTGATGAAGGCTGCAAACATTATTGCTTCCATCTTGCTCCAACTCTTCTTCTCAAATATTGTTTATGATTGGACCCAAAAATTTAAACCTTGGCTTCGCCATTCAGTACTCTTTTCTACAGATCTTCATTCCGATCTTTAAGAGCTTCTGCATATCTTAGCCTTTCTGTCCTGTTTCCCTTCCATAAAAGTGGTTTCTTGGCTCCTACCCTTTCAAAAAGACCATTACTGATCAAGCTTTTTTAGACCATAGAAGCTCAACTTGGCATTCTGATGAAGCTGCCAGATGCTGAGCCAGCTTCTTGCTGGACTTCTTCCGGGTCTCAAAGAAGAAATTCTGAGAAACTTCTCATCAAAATTTGAAAGCTTTCTCGGCCTTCTTGTCTTTTTTCATTTTTGACCTCTCCCCATTCTTCACTTTTTTTTCATTTATTGAAAACCACATCTTGAGTTCCCAGTGTGTTTCCTCTGAGAGTGGCTTATGATATAATTAAAAGTTATTCTAATAAAACGATACAACATGATTTTATGTCTATCAAATTCTGTAATTTCTTGGCTTTTTGAATAAATTGATGTGATTGAAAGTTTATGTCTTATACATATTTAAGTCTTATACATATTAGCAAGTGTCCAATAAATGAAACTCGTAAAACAAGTATATGTTATGCTCAAGCATGTCTTGCACGATCCAGGTGTAATAGATCATTTTCACAGCAGTCATTTTTACATGAATAGTTCCAAGATGGCGGCACGCAGTAGTGCACCGGCTTCTCCAGTTCTCGGTGTTAGTGTTAAAGTTAGCACGATTACTGCCAGTAGAATAGCAATAAAGTATAGCTTATTGGAGCTAATGAAACTAAACAACAGTTTCCATGTTTGTTTACCTTCGGAACTCAAAGCAGTGCTCGGCAGGTTGCAGATTTTATGGACAACGGTGTGTAGCGGTGGACGGAGCTGGAACAGGGCCAAAAGGAGGCGGTGTATTAGGAAGCAGAAGAGGGGCAAAAGAGCCGGTCTGCTATCCAAGCTAAGAGCTATCGCTAACAGACCTGCTATTCCATCGCTCTTTTTATCTAAAGTCCGGGCTTTAGATAATAAAATTGACCTGCTTCGACTCAGACTATGCCAATGGGAGATGCAAAGCTGCAGTGTCTTTGTCCTCACGGAGACGTGGCTTAACAACAACATGCCGGACTACGTCTTTGAGCTCAATGGACAACTACTTTTTCGCTCGGTCAGAGACCGGCAGCTCTCCGGTAAAACCAGAGGAGGGGGACTCTGCATCTATATCAACAAAGGTTGGTGTACAAACTGTTCTGTGGTAGGCAAACACTGTTCTGAGGCGGTGGAACATAAAATGGCGTCCTCACTATCTACCGCGCAAATTTACAGCAGTGTTTATAGTAGCGGTTTATGTACCTTCGAAAGCTACCGCTAATGATGCTCTTAGAGTACTGCACGATAGCATCGGCTCACTACAAAACAAACACCCAGAAGCGTTGTATGTTGTGGCAGGGGACTTTAACCATGTGAATCTGCTGGACATTCTTCCCATGTTCCACCACGTTAACATCGCCACTCGCGGTGAAAACACTTTAGACAAAGTGTTTACAACCAGACGAGGAGCGTACAGAGCAGCGCCCCACCCCCACCTTGGCGCCTCAGACCATATCTCCCTCCTGCTAGCTCCTGCATACTGCCCAGTGTCAAGGAGCAGGAATTCAGTACCAAAGACCATCTGTGTGTGGCCAGAAGGTGCTGTGCCTATGCTCCAGGACTGCTTCGAGACCACAGACTGTCAGATATTCAGGGAGGCTGCGACATCAGAGCGCAATGTGGATTTGGAGGAGTACACATCATCTGTCCTGGGCTACATCAGGATGTGCATGGAGGATGTGACCACCTCTAAGACCAAACCATCCAGCAGAACCAGAAACCTTGGCTGAACACAGAGGTAGGCTCCCTGCTGAGGACCCGTGATGCTGCATTCAGGGACGGTGATGTAGCAGCACTTAGAGCAGCCAGAAGAAACTTGTCGGGGGGCATAAAGAGGGCAAAGTCCACATATGCTCTCAAGATCCAGGACCACTTCAGCTCAAATGACTCAAAGAGCATGTGGAAGGGCATTAGATGCATCACGGACTACAAGAAGAATGATGCACAATGCTCCGTGGACCCAGCACTCCCCGACACCTTAAACACCTTTTAAGTTTGCTTTGAGGCCTCCAACACCACAACCCCCTCCTGGTTCACCCCCTCTACGGACGAGCCCCCAGCTATTAGCGTAACAACAGCAGAGGTAAGAAGAACATTGCAGAAGGTCCCTGGCCCTGATGGGATCCTAGGTAGAGTTCTGAGGGACTGTGCACACCAGCTGCCTGAGGTCCTGACGGACATATTTAATATCTCACAGTTCCATCATGCCTCAAGACACAATTATTCCTGTGCCAAAATCCTCTTCAGCATCGTGCCTTAACGATTATCGCCCTGTTGCACTCACCCCTGTCATCATGAAGTGCTTTGAGAGGTTGGTGATGAGGCACCTGAAGCAGACCACTGATGTAGCGGGGGACTTACACCAGTACGCATACAGGTGGAACCAGTACACAGCTGATGCCATCACTGCTCTGACCCACCAGGCCCTCACTCACCTAAAGAATAAGGACTCCTACGTGAGGCTGCTGTTTCTGTACCTCAGATCTGCATTTAATATCATCATTCCGCAGAAACTGGTGTCCAAGCTGGAAGTGCTAGGAACCTCATCATTCCTGTGCAACTGGGTACTGGATTTCCTGACCTGCAGGCCACAAAGTGTCAGGATCAACAACAACACATCCTCCACTATCATCTTGAACACCCCACCCCACCCCCCCCACCCCAGGGCTGTGTGCTTAGCCCACTGTTGTACACACTGATGACACACGACTGCAGAGCTCAATACAAGAACAACCTCGTGGTTACGTTCACAGACGACACAGTGGTGGCCGGACTCATCACCCACGGAGATGAGTCCACATACAGGCGGGAGGTAGAGGACCTGACATTGTGGTGCAGGGACAACAACCTCATCCTCAACGTCCAGAAGACCAAGGAGATGGTTGTGGATTTCTGCAGGTCTGGCACGGCCCCTCCTAATTTTTACATTTTTACGATAGAGCAGCAGTGAAGATGGTGTACACCTGAGCAGCAGTGAAGAGTGTGTCGGGGTACACCTGACCGACACACTCACCTGGCGCACCAACACCACGGCTGTCATAAAGAAAGCCCATCAATGCTTATATTTCCTGAGGAAGCTGAAGAGGGCAGGTCTACATACGGACGTCCTCAGGTCCTTCTACAGCTGTGTGGTGGAGAGCATCCTGACCACCTGCCTCACTGTGTGGTATGCTGGCTGCACCGTGGCAGAGAAGGAGGCACTGCAGAGAGTGGTAAAGTCTGCACAGAGGACCATCGGATGCAGCTTACCACCCATTAGTGACATTTACACAACCAGATGTAGGGAAAGAGCCACCTGCATCCTCCGTGACCCCACCCACCCTGCACACTGACTTTTCACCCCCCTTCTCCCTGGAAAGGAGGCTGTGCTGCATCCAGGTAAAAACATCTAGACTGAAAAACAGCTTCTATCTTCATATACTGTCTATGCACCTTATATAAACATACATCCTAACAACCTACATATATATGAAACACCTTATCAACCATTTATAAACACTACACACACTGCCATACTGAACACAACTGTCACTTTAACCATCTCGTGATTTGTTGCTGCTCAGTTTTGCTGCTACACGTTTTGCAATTATGCACTTTAGACAACATAAGCTGCTGCAGTTTTTTGTGCAATACTTTAAAATGTAAATACTTTTTACTTGTACTTTTTTAGTTTCTTAGTTTATTCTATTTTTATACTTATCTTAGTCTATTCTTATTTTATTCATGTCACACACACCGAGGCCTGGGTAACTGTATTTCATTCTCTCATGTACGTGGTTGAATGACAATAAAGCTAAGTCTGATGAAATAGTAAAAAAAATTACAGGTGTTAGTAATGACATTAATTAGGGTTCCATTCCATTAAGGTTTAAAGAGCCAGGTTTCTGCTTTTGCTTACGTGTAATGAGAGGTCTCACTAAATACAGTATTTGCCACATTAGCTTCTGGAAATGTAAATTTCTTATCTTTTTAATACTGCTTAAAATATTCCTCCTTTTTCTAGTTGCACTGTCTTGGAAAAATGCATGGACAACCATGGTAAAGATGTCTTTTTCAGGCAGCATATGTAAATTACCTTTGCCAAGGGCACTGACACAACCCCATACCATGAATGAGCTTGGCTTTTGGACCTATTGGTGATAATAATATGGTTGGTTCTTTTCATCTTTCGTTCGGAGCGCACTGTGTCATTTTTTTCTGAAAAAGATCTGAAATGTTAATTCACGTGACCACAATATGTTTTCACTCTGTAATGGTCCATTCCAGATGCCTCTAAACCCAGATAACTTGACACCTCTTCTGTACATGGTTAACATAAGGCTTCTTTTTTTACAGTAAAGTTTTAAGTGGCATTTGTGAATAAAACTATTGTAGTGCTTGACAAAGGTTTGCCCTTGTAATTCCTTGCCCAGGTGGTTATATCAGCTATTGATAAATTAAGGCTCTGAGGGATTGGAAATCACGGGTGTTCAACTTATGCTTGCACCCTTGCCCTTTAAACACCTAAATTCCTCCGGATTCGCATTACTAGCCCTAAACTGCCTCATACCAACTTTTTTGGAAAGTGTTGTAGGCAGAATGGATGAATGCACTAACAGATTAATAGTAACAAATGAAATTAAGTCCACCACACAAAACATGAAATATCTGGGTTTTTTTTTTTTTTGCATTTTGTATAATGTCACATTTTTTTCAGATTTGGGGTTGTACAACTTTTAGCAATAAGTGTGGCTAAAGCGCATAAAATCAAAAGTTAGAATAGATGTCCACATACTTCAGTGTACCACATAACTTTTGCTTTACAGATAGACAAAACAGTGATACAATCCATCAGTGAGATAATAAGATTAATGTTGATGAATTTTATTATGAGCTGACAGTCCAATGAGTAAGTACATATACAGGGGTTACATGCAATAGCCCAGTGATGTAATGGGCTGTGTTGGCTTATATTGCATCACAGCTTCATGTGCGACTATTATGACTGCTCAACATGGACAAAGTACTACATTGCAACTTTATTTCTTTATTGCTCCATACAGTTTATGTTGCCAGTTTAGTAAATACACCTACCCACCTACCTAGTACTTGCAGTCATTGGTCATTTTTTCATCAGGTGCACCTAACCTACTGCAATATTTATGCCAAGCTCAACTGTGAAGCAATTAGACTGACAATTATTAATAGGGTTCGGGTGGTTTTATGATAAAAGTAACTCATGTTTGTTTGCATGATACATCTAGTGATGCACATGGACACATCATCAGTGACAGTACCTGGGGTCAAAGGGTGTTTTTTAGGTCTTTCAACTACAGACCTGACTGGGAGTGATCAGTTCCCAGCCTGTGTCCAAGTAGCAGTGGCCCACGGTTTATCCCTCCTAATTCACAACCATCTTGAAGCTTTCTCTGCTGCTTCTGAAGTTTGTCTGATGGCTTTCCTTTCCTGTGCACCAGTGCTACCCAGGACGCTATAAGCTTTGCAAAGTGACCCTCCTGCAAAGCCCCTCGCCCCCACTTCAATGGGTAAGCACCGTGCCCTCCACCCCCTTCTGCGGCACTCCTCCACCAGCTCCATGTATTTGCCGCTCTTCCTTTCGTTGGCCCCCTCCATCCATTCTTCCCAAGGTACTGTCAGCTCCAGTATGACCACCTGCTTTAGCATATCTGAAACAAGTACAATGTCTGGCCTAAGAGTGGTTTTGATGATGTTCTCTGGGAATTAAAGTTGCTTGCCCAGGTCCACCCACAACACATATACCCACTGCCCCACTTACACTTAGGAGCTGTCCAAGATGGGCGGGGGCCAGACCATGGAGGGCTTTAAATGTAAAGAGCAGAATTTTTTATTTGATACTTGACGTTACTGGGAGCCAAGAGAGCTCATTAAGAATGAGGGTGATGTTGGTCGATTTTTTTTATCATGATTAAGCACTCTAGGTGCTTTGAGTTTTGAATGTATTGCAGCTTGTTGATTGTTTCAGCAGGAAGACCTGAATATAGAGAATTACAGTAATCAATATGAGAAAAAATAAAAGCATGAACCATTGTTTTGGCGTCACTAGTGAAGAGTAAAGGTTGTAGCCTTGCGATTTTGCAGAGATGAAAGAATGCAGATTTGAATGGTGCCCTGTGTATTTCTACATTAAACAAACATTTTTGTTAAAAATATCAGATGACGTGACCGTTTGGCCATATCTGTCAATAAGGTGTATATTTATCATGTACACATCGTGTATTGCAGCCTTTTAATACATTGTATTAAATATTACATTTGCAAAGTATTGAAACAAAATTAGTTTAGATTTATTTTGCTTTTATTGTGGCACAGCAGTGCAGCATGTAGAGTGATTCCACAACATGGGTCTTGGGGACCTGGGTTTAATCCTCACCTCTGGTCATGGTCTGTGAAGAATTTGGGATGTTTTCTGTGTTTATGTAGGAACACTAGTGTTCATGTATGAACACTACCTTGAACAAACACAAAAAAGAGATGGCTACTGGCTATTTTGTACTACCCTAAGGTGAATTTTAGTGAATTACTGTAATGTTTAAGTGCATTGTCCCGTATCGGACTCGGTCACTGTCCAGGGTGTTTTTTCTGCAGTGTTTTTAAACCAGGGTGAAAAAGATAAGTATAATTTAATGATTGTTTTGGCATTCTAAGGTGGTATAATGATACAGCAAGTTGTATGGGTACCCCTGGGTTTGATCCACACTTTTAATCGCTGTCTGTATAGAGTTTGACACCCTCTCTTCAAATGATTACCGTACATTGTCCCTGGTGTCAGTGAGTGAGGGAATTTGTGACTGCAATGCTCTGTGATGGATTGGTACCTTTTCCAGAATGTATTCCCACTTTAGCCCAGTGCTTTTGAGTAGACCCTTTAGATGTGCAGTAAATGTAAAGTAAACATGTGCAATAATTATAATAATAATAATACAATGAATAAATAAATGAATAATAACTATTTTTATACAGTACATTAAATATATATAATACATATTTTTATCATGTAAATAATAATTACTAGTCCAATAAGGCCCAATACAGTCCAAATTTGGCATACTCAGAGTCATATTTATCTTTATTTATCATATTTATCATATTTATTTATCATATTTATCTTTAGCTCTGTCCTCTTACCCTCAAACGAGGAAAACCTTCTCACCCTGCTCCTTGGCTTTCAGATGCATTGCGCAGCAACAGGAGAGAATTAAGGGCAGCTGAGAGAAAGTGAAGGAAATCTAAGCTCTGTGTTGATCTCCACTCCTACCACGATCTGCTGTCCAGGTTCTCATCCGACGTGACTGCTGCAAAAACATCTTTTTACAAAGCCAAGCTTGAACAATCGGCTGCTGACCCACGTAAGCTTCATGCTATCTTTTCTTCACTTCTGAACCCTCCTCCAGCATCTGCCTCTCTCACTGCTACTGACTTTGCAAAATTCTTTCAGGAAAAGATTGACAAAATCAATCAATCGTTCTCTCCGACTGACCCACTTTCAACTGACCCTCAACCCACCAACACACTCACCAGCTTCACCCCACTCACCATGGATGAGGTTGCACAGCTCCTCTCATCCAGCAATCCCACATGCACCCTATACCATCCACCATCCTTAAAGACATCTCACAGGACCTAATCCCCTTCATCACACCCATCATCAACAACTCCCTGACATCAGGTGTTGTCCCTACTGCTTTTAAGAAGGCTCAGGTCATTCCCCTTCTTAAGAAACCTACACTAGTCACCACAGACATCACTACAACTACAGACCTGTCTCACTCCTCTCTTTTCTATCGAAAATTCTTGTCTATAACCAACTATCTGCCTTTCTTACTCAGAATGACCTCCACGATCCGTACCAGTCTGGCTTCAAGGCAGCACATTCTACGGAAACAGCACTTGTAGCTGTTACTGAGAAGCTTCATGCAGCCAAAGCAACTGTCATCGGTCCTCATTCTTCTTGACCTCTCTGCCACCTTCGACACAGTGAATCACGGCATTCTCTTGTCCACTCTCTCCAACCTTGGAGTAACAGGTTCAGCATGGCAATGGATGGCCTCCTACCTCGAAGGGTGCTCTTACCAAGTGTCATGGAGGGGATCCATATCTCCTGCATGCACTCTCTTAACCGATTTTCCTCAGGGCTCTTTACTTGGCCCACTTCTATTCTCTATCTACACCCGCTCTCTGGGTAAGGTCATAGCCTCCCATGGCTTCTCCTACCACTCCTATGCAGATGACACTAAGCTCGTTCTGTCATTTCCTCCTTCAGACACACAAGTCTCAGCTCGCATCTCAGCATGTCTGCGAGATATCTCACAATGGATGTCAGCTCATCATCTAAAACTTAATCCCAGCAAGACAGAGATGTTGCTCATTCCCGGAGATCAGTCTCCAACACAGGACCTAGTCATCTCTCTTGATGACTCCCAGATCAGACCATCTGATAAGGTAAGAAGCCTTGGTGCTGTCCTGAATAACCAACTGACCTTCTCTCCTCATATAGCCAACATGTCAAGATTGTGCTGCTTCCTCCTGTACAACATCAGCAAGATTCGACCATTTTTCTCCAGGGAAGCTACCCAGATTCTGGTCCAGTCACTTGTAATCTCACGGTTGGACTACTGGAACTCCCTCCTGGCAGGTGCTCCTATGTCCACTATTAAACCCTTGCAGCTCATTCAAAATGCAGCTGCCCATCTGGTTTTTAACCAGCCCAAACACTGCCACATCACCCCACTGCTGCGTTCTCTTCACTGGCTTCCTGTAGCTGCACGCATTCAGTTTAAAACTCTGATGCTCGCCTGCAAAGCCAAAAATGGACCAGCCCCGAGCTACCTTCGCGGTCTAATCAAACCCCGCTCTGTACTGCGCAACCTCTGAGCCACTAGTCTCGCTCAACTTGATCCTCCACCCAGGACTAAAGGAAGACAAGCATCAAGGCTCTCCTCTGTTCTAGCACCCAAGTGGTGGAATGAACTTCCTCTGTCTGTCCGAACATCTGAGTCTCTTGCTGTCTTTAAAAAACGATTAAAACCCCCCCCATTTTTACTAAGCACTTAAGCTGACTTGTACTTATTTACTAACATTTTTTCTATCCTGAGCCTTGCAGTAAAAAAAAACAAAAAAAAAAAACACTTTGGTTCTAACAGGTTTCAGCAGATTTGTGTTCTTCGACTGTTGTTTACTAAAACTTGAGAAATGAAATGTTCACTATGGAAGCACTTCTGTAAGTTGCTCTGGATAAGAGCGTCTGCTAAATGCAGAGAATGTAAATGTAAATATTTTGTACATGAATCTCACATTTGGTGCTAAGTGGAAAAAGTATGGCTGATTTAATAACCAAGATATTTTAAAAGCCCCTACCAGATGGGTTGATTGACATACTGTAACTACACTCAGTTTAAACCTCATATTTTTTGAATAAGTCAATCTAGAGTTTCTAGATGACATTTACAATGATCTGATTACAATGACCCCCTCTCCCAGTAGCTGATGCCTTTCATGCTTTAGAGCAGAGGTGGGCAATTACATTTTTACAAAGGGCCACATAAGAAACTGGTACTGTTGTGGAGGGCCAGACAAATAGGGTGAACTTAATACTGCTCAATATTAGTTGTATCTCTTTTTAAAAAGCAGTAAATTGTACGGTTCTGATAAGCTGTTACTGTTCAGAGTAGATGTTTCAATCAGAAAATGAAAATGAGAAGCTGGTAATAAAAACATCAACATAAGTTCACTATTTAATCGTAGTTTTAACTTTTTCAAAAATAGGTGTGAACAAAATGTGCAGGTTTTTAATAAACTATACACAAAGATAAATTTTGAGATTTAAAAACTCTCTATTAAATAATCAATTAAATAATTAAAAAGTGCATTATATACAAAAAACTAGGTATGGAAAAAAAGAAGACCATTACTGTTAAAATTACAGTAGACCCTTTACTTATGAATTTAATTGGTTCTAAAGGGCTGTTCTTATGTCAAAATGTTTGTTAGTTTCCCATAAGAAATAATGTAAACAGAATTAATCCTCCCAAACCACCCCCTTACCTAACCTCTCTAATGTCTTAAATTGTCTTTTTTGTTATAAATACAAGTATATTTTCCCTTTATCTTAAATTATAGAATAGACATTCCTGTAATACTAGAATCAAGGTGCACCAAGTGTCTGTTTGTAGTTATCGCTCCATGCACAAGCTTCCATTGAAGGTCAGCTGTCCGTTTATTAATGGGATGCTTATACTGGGATCGCCAACAGCCTTTAAAATGCAGATTAAGTGCCAAAGGGTTCAGTCCATCTGGTCAAGGGCACCTCAGTCAGAAGGCGCTCCTGAGACATCTTTACGCAAATTGTATACAGATACAGAGATTTTTTTTCTGTATATCTTGGAAATCCCCCACCTGGTGGGTACTGAAAGATAGTATATAAAGAAAGGACTTCTCAAACAGCCATTAAACCACATGTATTTGAAAAGGTATTTGTGATAAACCTGATAAAAAGCTCTCTCTTGATCAAGGTAGATCAACCCAATGCCTATGTTGGAGGACCTGCAAATGTCCATTACGTATCTTAATAAAAATAAATTGTCCATTATACGTAGTCTCTTCTGGAATACAGTAAGTTTGGTCCTTGTAAATTATAGCACTTAAGTGTGCTTTGAGACTGTTGGCCAAGCATTTGGATAGAATTTTATAGTCTGCCATCTGGCTGGGCAGCTATATAAACAACGATTGGCTTGTTGTTCCTACAGGGCGGGAAGCCAGATAGGGACCTCATAACTGATGCAATTATGACCTCTGCTGGCTGGTTGCTGGCACCTGCACAGAGTTGAGGGATAATGTGGACAGGATGTGGCTCTCCATACACAAAGCTAATCCACAAATGAACTCGCCTTGTGCAGGTGAAAAGATGCAATTGGCTACTGCACACGTGTCTCCTCAATCAGAAGTGGGGATCAGCATCAGTAGAGAGGAAGCGCAATGCAATCAGGTAATTGGATATGACTAGAGGGAGGAAGATTGGGGGGGGGGGGGGGGGGTAAAAAAATTATTTGATATAGTCTATGGTTAAAAGGGTCTCCAGTTCTTAAGGAGAGCTAGGTCCTTCTTTTTAGGTAGTAGTGAAAGCACTGCACGCTGACATGAAGTAGATAAAAATCCTTTTCCATCTTTCTTACTGTATATAAAATGTATCTACCAGAAACAACAATAACTCTCATATTTCTCTATTATTTCCTTCTTTATTTAAATAGTGTTGTAATTTGTAGGTGTAATTGCACGAAAGAAAGAGCCGAATTCCTTCTTCTCTCTCACTCACTGTCCCCTCTGTCTGATACACCGTGACAGCTACTGGCAGGAGTAATTTTACAACAACAAATAGTGATTTTTTTTCATTTTCTGGACATCCTCTGCACCTTCTTTGGGGACATTTTAATATAGAATTTTACAAAATATACAGAAAACACCGGAAAAACACTGTCCACTGTCAGAATATTCGCCCACTGTATATATAGCGAGAGAGAGACGGTTGGAGTCAACTTGTTCGTGACGTTACATTTTTCGCGAATTTCTGTTCGTAATCCGAAATTTGTTTGTACGTTAAGTTAAAAAAGATCGTTCGTAAGCCGAAATGTTCGTATGGTAAACCGTTTGTAACTCAAGGGTCTACTGTATTGCACATGATATTTACTCACAAAAGGAAAAAAATGGGTGCTAGGAACTCAATATTAGATTTCCATCCTCATTTATTGTACAAAAAACCCCATTTATTCCCCAGGTCCTCACACATTCTGGTAGACGTCCCACCAGTCGATAGCAGGCGTATTCTATCCTGAGCCTTGCAGTCACCAGGCCCTTGAACATGGCAACTATGTCTACTGCTCCCTGTCTCAGCATCTGGTTCTTCCTGGTTTTCCAAATCCTGCTGTGCCCGATAGTACTACAGTGTTCTTGTGTTTTGTGACATATTTAAGCTCAAAGATAAAAAGGTGCACTGAGAAAGTCTTACCCAGAGCTGTAATCCAAGACGTTAGAAAAAAGCAACTAATTGGTGAGACGTTTACACTAAGTAAATACACTGATCAGCCATAACATTATGACCACCTGCTTGTTTCTACACACATTGTCCATTTAATCAGCTCCACTTACCATATTGAAGCACATTGTAGTTCTACAATTACTGACTGTAGTCCATCTGTTTCTCTGCATACTTTGTTAGCCCCCTTTCATGCTGTTCTTCAATGGTCAGGACTCTCCCAGGACCACTACAGAGCAGGTATTATTTGGTTGGTGGATCATTCTCAGCACTGCAGTGACACTGACATGGTGGTGGTGTGTTAGTGTGTGTTGTGCTGGTATTAGTGGATTAGACACAGCAGTGCTGCTGGAGGTTGCTGGACACCTCGCTGTCACTGCTGGACTGAGAATAGTCCACCAACCAAAAATATCCAGCCAACAGCACCCCATGGGCAACGTCCTGTGACCACTGATAAAGGTCTAAAAGATGACCAACTCAAACAGCAGCAATAGATGAGCGATCGTCTCTGACTTTACATCTACAAGGTGGACCAACTAGGTAGGAGCCTCAACTCTCCTGCTCTCGTGGAAGACGGACGCACTTTTCCCTCCTCCTCCCTTATCTTCCCTGCTTGGCTTCTCCTGTATCGTACTGTCTTGTCTACTCTACTCTACAGAGATTTTCTTAGCACAGCTCCTCAAAGAACAAATTATGGAATTGGTTAAATGGTCTCTGAATGCTATTGACACCATCTTCTCATCGAGAAATTCGGGTTCGGGGGAACCCACATGCCCCAACGGAACGCAGATGGCAGGATACGCGATGGACTCGTGGGAGAAGTGGAGGGTCGTGTGCCTGGCACCTCTTTCATTGGAGGACGTAGAGGATGTTTACCTATTCAGAACTTTGATTGTGGGGTTTTTGCTGATTGGATTAGGCTTTGCCCTGCTGTATCGGGAAATTAAAAGAGTTGGGTCAGTTGTCAAAGGTCCCCAGAAACTGCCCAATTTGATTGATATGGTGGGCAGAGCCGTTGGAACTCAGACTGTGAATATAAATCGCAATATGGATTCCATCTTGGAGAAACTAACGGCTTTGCGAAATGAGATGAACCAGAGACGCATTCATTCTGAGAGTTTGTGTTACATTTTTATTAGTGCTCAGACAAAACAACGTCATTTCTGCTCTTGGCTCCCCTGTTATCAGCAACGGCCTCGCTGATAAGTAAATTCCTCCAGAGAACCTGCTGCGACGTACCTACACCCCCTTCACTGACTGTTTTTCATTCTGGGCAGTAAGAGCTGTAAACAGCCATGTTATCGCGAACTTTGTACAGACTTTTTCTTTCTTGCTGCAGGAATGGAGGACGGACGGACTCTTTCCCAACCCCAACCAACGTCTCCACTCTTAGCTTAATCCCACCAATACGGCAGGACGGGCTGCAGCGCGCGCCGGCATATGGCTGCGAATCGCTGAATGGCTGCTTGTCGTAGTTGGTTACTTTTCCTATCCCCACATCCCTAACCCGTGGCTCGTTGTGTGACTATGTTATGTTTTTATGTTTACATGTGCTTGTGTGCTGTTAGGGGCTTTTTTTCGTGTTACCATAGTGTGCTCCTCAGGGAGCACAATCTGGTTGCTGGTTTTTTTTTTATCTCCTACTCTCCCAATGTGTTACCGATGTGAATTTCCCCATTGTGGGATTAATAAAGGATTATCTTATCTTATCTTATCTTATCTCATCTTAATAGAGTGGACAGTGGGTGGACACAGTGTTTAAAAACTCCAGCAGCGCTGCTGTGTCTGATCCACTCATACCAGCACAACACACACTAACACACCACCACCATGTCAGTGTCACTGCAGTGCTGAGAATGATCCACCCCATAAATAATGCCTACTCTGTGGTGGTCCTGAACATTGAAGAACAGGGTGAAAGCAGGCTAAAAAGGTATGTAGAGAAACAGATGGACTACTGTCAGTAATTGTAGAACTTCAAAGTGCTTCTGTATGGTAAGTGGAGCTGATAAAATGGACAGCGAGTGTAGAAACACGGAGGTGGTTTTATTGTTATGGCTGATCAGTGTAAATAAAAAAGTGACCCGCTCTGGGCCAGATAGGACCTTGCAACAATAGAATCAAGGTGCACCAAGTGTCTGTTTGTAGCTATCGCACCATACACAACCTTCCATTGAAGGTCAGCTGTCCGTTTATTAATGGGATGCTTATACTGGGATCACCAACAGCCTTTAAATTGTAGATTAAGTGCCAAAGAGTTCAGTCCATCTGGTCGAGGGCACCTCAGTCAGAAGCCGTGCCTGAGACACCTTTACGCAAATTGTATACAGATACAGAGATTTTTTTTCTGTATATCTTAGAAATCCCCCAGCTGGGGGTATTTAAAAATAGTATATAAAGAAAGGACTTCTCAAACAGCCATAAAACTGGGAAGCCGGATAGGGACCTCATAACTGATGCAATTATGACCTCTGCTGGCTGGCTGATGGCGCCTGCACAGAGTCGAGGGATAATGTGGACAGGATGTGGCTCTCCATACACAAAGCTGATCCACATATGAACTCGCCTTGTGCAGGTGAAAAGATGCAATTGGCTACTGCACACGTGTCGGAGGGGACGTGTGACAGTCTCGCTCTCCTCAATCAGAAGTGGGGATCAGCATCAGTAGAGCGGAAACGCAATGCAATTGGATACGACTAGATTGGGAGGAAAACTGGGGGGGATAAAAAAATAATTGTATATAGTCTATGGTTAAATGGGTCTCCAGTTCTTAAGGAGAGCTAGGTCCTTCTTTTTAGGTAGTAGTGAAAGCACTGCACGCTGACATAAAGTAGATAAAAATCCTTTTTTACTCCATTCGCAGAATACTTTGTAAAGATCTTCCCCAATATAGCTCCAGTAGTGCTTGTAAAATTCTGCTGGCAGACAGTCAATTTCTGGGAACCTTCCTGAGCATAACTGGCCTTCCACAGTGGAGAGTTTCTGCATTGTTTTCCCGGATTCCAGGCCCTTCTGTGACTGAGAATCCAGTTTTAGAAGTTTTTGAAGCAGCTGCTCTTCCTGTTCACAGTATTCTGCAGTGTAGAGTGTGGAGTAGAAATCCACTGCATGTCTGTGGATCATTTTAAAGTTGCTGGGTACCCTTCCGTCAGGGTGTGGGAGGCAAGCCATTTGATTTTGTTGTGCTGTGGAGGCTCTAAGGCACTTGGGGCATCCATGTCTGTGAGAGTTGTAAAACAGGATCTAATTAGTGCCCCTGTTACCTGCTCATTTAAAAAAGAACCCAGCTTCCTCTTCTTCTGTTGAGTCCTTGTTAGGCTAGGGCTACAGCCATGACTCAGCTCAGATTCTATGGAAATTATATCTTTTTCGAGAGCTTCTGAAGCTTCTTTTACAATCATGCTAGAGTTGGCTGTATACTGAGGACTGAAAAGTTTTATCTGTACTTTTCCATCTTTCATTATTGTGTTAAACTTCCAAAGCAGTGCTTCTTTTCTCTCCATTGTTTCCAAAAAGAAGTGAACCATTCACAGAAAAAGAGATCCTGTAACAATCTTGTATTAAAATGCCAAAAAAGGACGTACTGGAGAAGCGAGACAAAATTCGTGTGGTAAAAAAGCTTCGAGGACTCTGCTGCTGTAATGTTTTGATATAAAGATCTAGTCTAAGAGGGCAGCACTTTTTTGTAAAATGCCAGCTGACTGGATGTGAGGCTATTTTGGGTTTTGGTCCAGTGTGAAACAGCTCACTCATGTTAGGCGCATATATGTTTATGAGATAGAAATGGGTGCCCTTCATTTCAGCAAAGCTCGACCTTTTACTACCTCCTCCACAGCTAATATGTTGATGCTAATTGCTGAAGAGAATAGGATAGCTACTCCGGCACTTAGATTAGTTCCAAACACCGCCATCCCACCACATAGTCCACTCTGCTTTATTTGTGCTGTCACTGTGTGTCTCTTGGAGGAAAGTGATCTATATTTTTTTTTTTTTGTATTATTTCTGACACTTTGGCATGTCTGACAATTTATACTACCATTAATATATATAGAGCCTATTTGAGTACAGTGTATGTACTGTGGCAAAAACGGTTTTATTAACAGTAGCATTTTCATTTACCTTAATGTAATTTTGTTTACATTACATTGGCAGTTTGTTCCTGCATCTTATGTGGGCAGGTGAGCCTTTTAAGTCCAATTTCACCGCATTCAAAGCAGCGCAAACCACAGGTGCTCGAATAAAAGCTTAAACCATATACGATTTATCCTTGTATTTATCCAAAAATATACATTTAATGTGTTATTTGCGGAATCCAGAAGCATATATACATGTCTCCTACATAACGCAACAAGGCTTAAAGCTTAAAAGGTTTGTTTATTGCAGGCAGTGGGGTAACCTTTATAATAAGACCACTCTTTCAAAAATACTACCACTGCTTTACTTATGCGGGAGGACGATAAAATGTTTAAAAAGCTACCTGCTCTGCAACAGTGAGATGGACATCCTCCACCAAAACACCTGAAACCATGTTGGGGTGACAACGATGATGTCTCTACATGAGACGACATCCCTGCTGCATTTTCACAAGAGTTTGTACCCCCGAACCAGCAACGATCTTCATCTTCTTACACATGCCATCTTTGATGAGCCAAGCCACATAATCATCCACACTGACAGTAGTAGTGGAATGTATGACAGAGTTTCACAGACTCCACCCTGCTACCATCCTAAACATAAATGCAGACATCTCCCATATACAATAGGGGAAATAAGTATTTGATCCCCTGCTGATTTTGTAAGTTTACCCCCTTACAAAGACTTGAACAGTCTATAATTTTTATGGAAGGCTTATTTTAACAGAGAGAGAGAGAATATCAACAAAAAATCCAGAAAAAAAACATTAAATAAAAGTTATAAATTAATTTGTATTTAATTAAGGGAAATAAGTATTTGATCCCCTACCAACCAGCAAGAATTTTGACCCCCACAGACCGGTTATGTGCCCATGAGGCACACAAATTAGTCCTGTCCCTGTATAAAAGACTCCTGTCACAGAATCAGTTTCTTCCGTTCAAATCTCTCGACCACCATGGGCAAGACCAAAGAGCTATCAAAGGACGTCAGGGACAAGATTGTAGACCTGCACAAGGCTGGAATGGGCTACAAGACCATCAGCAAGACGCTTGGTGAGAAAGAGACCACTGTTGGTGCGATAATTCGAAAATGGAAGAAATACAAGATCACAGTCAATCACCCTCACTCTGGAGCTCCATGCAAGATGCATTTCTCTGCTCCCAGCTCCCTTGAGATCATTGACAAGCTCCTCCCGTGTAATTCTAGACTGACCTCACCTTTCTCAGAATCATTCTTACCCCACCAGGTGAGATCTTGCATGGAGCTCCAGAGTGAGGGTGATTGACTGTGATCTTGTATTTCTTCCATTACTGTGATGACTTTGTGTGATTACAAATGTACACAACTATAGATGTACTATATATAATATATGCTAAATATTATATACTGTAGCATCGGCGTCGTGGATGGGATAGAAAATTGCTCTTTTTGTGAACATGTGGACAAACACCCATTCACACACATAGACATTCATACCACATTCACACAGCCACGCAGCCGATGATGCATTTCTCGCGTAGCCAGCCCATTTCCAGTGCTGATCAACACGGTCACGGTAGATCTTGATACCACAGCCGCAAGTCCTTCTGGGTAAAGCTCCACCCCCTTCTCACCACCCCCAATGAAGTCCCTCACAGTCCCCATCTTGGCAGTTCTGCTCACTGACCCCCCGGTTTGGAGAAGAGATGGTGCGCTGGGTAGCTCGGTGCCATCACTCGCCGCAGTTATCATGCCAGCTGCCGAGCCGCTGCCGAGCCGCTGCCTCCACTCACCGCCTCATCTGGAACACTGGCATGCTGCACCGATCTGGCCCGGCGGGCGTGGTCCAACAGGACGAGCTCCACACGCTCAGTCTCCCCGACCGCCGCCCAAACCACCAGTCTCTCACAGCCTCGGCAGTTCATGGGCCAGCGCACCCGACAGCAATCCAGCACCGCTCCCGCCGTACCGAGCTCAGAGACACCAGCACACCAACTCATTCATCGTCATGAAGTCATCCGCCGGGTGTTCGCCGCATCCATCCAGCGACGTTCAATGACCCAGTCAACCCCCACAAAGTCCCCCGAGGTGGTGCACAGGGTGGCTCCATGGAATAGGAAATTGCTCTTTTTGTGAACATGTGGACAAACACCCATTCACACACATAGACATTCATACCACAGCCACACAGCCGATGATGCATTTCCTCGCGTAGCCAGCCCATTTCCAGCGCTGATCAACATGGTCACGGTAGATCTTGATACCACAGCCGCAAGTCCTTCTGGGTAAAGCTGCGGCCCCTTCTCGTCCACAGCATTTACACATGTTTGTCTTGGGTACAAAAGTAAAAACCAAGAATTCACAAACCACACAAAGGAAACTGATATAATAATTCTCCAGGAAACTTAGTGTAAATCTGACCCCATCACTCACTGTCCCACAAACTTCAAGAAATGATCATCACACTGATATAAAAAGAGGTAGAAATTTAAATGAAATCATAATTTGGTCTAAATCATAAATATTAAAATTCATAACTCCTCTTAAATAACAAAAATAAAGTATTTGGTCTAATATTAAGAATTTATTAACACTCCAAAAGAAATGTTTTCTGTGTTTAATCTACATCCTCAATGAATCCCCTTCATTATAATGATTACATTTTCCCTAGCCTCCTGGAGCAGATAAGCAGCTTCCTGGCCAAGGGAATTATACTGATCTATAGGGACCTGGACACACACTGGATCCTTACCTGATTTTAACACAGATAAATGTAACAGCTGATTCCAGTACAAGAGATATCACTAATTCATTGTCTGGGTCGATTCATGATAGGTTACAAGGGGACTAGAAATAGCACAGTGAAATTACATGATAACAGATCTAGATCCTTTATCTCTCAGTGCATTTAATGTTAAACAACTGACCCCTCTGTTTGATCACAGTCAAATTACAGGGTTTATTAAAAAGACAGAGACTAACAACACTAATCACAAATAGTCCATAAAGCTGTACAGCATCCAGAGATAATACAGATGGGTCGAAAACAGCACAGAACAGTTTTAGAAACCAATAGTTGATCAGCTTTTTTAGACACTACATACACTCACAGTAATAAAGGCAAAAATATCAAATAACAAACCTAAAAACATGTGATGATAAGTGGTTTGACATACAATGTCAGAAAATTAGAATAGAAGACCCAAATAATGCAGATTTACATCTTCAATACTGTGAGACCTTTAGACTTACACTAGACTTATACAAATGTACTGTACACTTACAATCAAAAACACATAATAAACACATGCACAACTGACACTTTTTGAGGAATGTATAAAACACTAAAACACCCTAAATCCAAGAAATTGTTTATTCAAATGGGAACGTAAGGACTACACATTTAAATCACTGTATAGCAGCCAGCAACAAATCTACATGTAAATCAGAATAAAAAATTCTTTTGCATGTTTCACTGATTATAAAAGCTTTTAATACTATTTGGCACTATGGTCTATTTTGGTCTATATATTGGTATATTTGGCAGTGGTCTAATTAGGTTCTTGAAAGTGGTGAATTGGGTAAAACACAGGACATCATTAAATCCTTGCACTCAAACAACAAATGTGCTGTAAAGACTGGCACAAAAACGACAATTTTCTTGGAATGTGTGAAATTAGACAAGACTGCTATCCAAGCCCTACTTTATAATAAAATTATATTAATAAATTGGTCACAGCTTTAGAATGCTGCTTCTTTACCTGATGTCACTTTACACAATTTCGAAATTAGGTTCCTGTTAAATGCAGATGACGTGGTTCTGTTGCCCCCCTACAGAGCAAAGTCTTCAGCAGAACCTAGACCTGCTTGAGCAGTATTGCTAGACCTGGGCCCTGGCAGTAAACCTAAAAACAAAAGACCAGAACAATATTGTACAAAAACGATTCTCAGGAAAACACATCCTATTTCACATTATGTACATACAATTTAGACACGTGTAAGAAGTAAAATTTTATATTAGTTCACCTGGAAAATTGAATCCAGCAGTCAATAAGCTAAAAGATCAAATAATTTAAATTACTTATAAAAACCAATTATTTTGTTTGACAGTGTGGTATGGAGGGCACATGTATGTTTGTCCCAAAATTGGGACAAACATACATTAAAAATTATGTACACAGAATGTTGTAAACGTATCCTGAAAGTTCACAGGAAAACAACAAATAACACCTGCAATACTGAAATAGGCCAGTTCACTTATACTCAAAATTCAAAAAGAGAACAATTAAATATAGGCTACATCTAAAATAAAATGACCCACCAGTCATAGCACTACAAAGCCCTTCAATGCCAAGAGTTGAGAGGGGGAAAGAGTCCCCTCGCACAGCTGGTTCTGACACTGAATTCACCAACACACAAACAATGCTAGACGTCAGGACCTGTTTTAAATACAATCACACCAAACCAAATTACAATGCCTTAAAAACAAAACTACATCACCCAATTAGAACACAGACACAAACACAAAGCAAAATGCTGTGCTATTTGGCCCTTAATTGAGAGTACGCTGTAGCGGAGTACCTGAACACAGTGACTGATCAAAAAGATGCTCACAAAGCACAGACTCAAGTACAGATGAAATATCTACACACAGATATGAACTGCTCTGTTTGTAAACATGTTTTTCCTAAGCATTCTAAATGTTTTTGAAATTATATGAAATATTTTCCTATAACAAAAATCATACACCCATTCTAAAACCCCACACAATATCGCATAATCAAAACAAAAAAAAACAGCAGACACGGGGAGAACATGCAAACTGTTTGTGCAAGAACTAAAAGTCTTGAACCTGACACAAACCACCAGTTTTTTTACCACCAGAGGATTTTAAAAAACAGTGGTTCTTCATTGATGCAAAACAGTGGATATGTTCCGGCTTTATTGCTCTTGATTTATTTATTTATTGCTCACAGATAACCATGCTTTTCATCAAAGGAACATAAAACCTCGTCCTGAGCCCAGATTAAGCAGAAATCCTGAAGTCTGTTTGTTAATTTAAAATACGTGAACTCGATCCTTATTCTGATTTAGAATAGAATTTTTAACATCGTGTCTGCGTTTACAGGTTCTGTTCCTTTCAGTTTATTTTTCCTTGTTAGCCAAGTCACTAGCTTTGCTTGGCCCAGTAGAAAATTTATCAGACAACTTTTCTTTTTTTAAAAACTTTTGTAGTATATCTATATCGGCCCATAAATAAAAAAAAAAGTCCATCAGCAGCACCCCGAGGCCTGATAACCAGGATGTGAGTGTCTGGAACATGGTTGTAAGTCTAGAGCATCTCAGGAACAGATGATCTATGGTCTCCTCCCTTCCACAGAAAGGGCATGTTGTTGCTACCATAGGGTTGAGGTGAGGAACATGATGATTTGTTGCTATGGCTCCATGTATAATCCTCCACTGCAGGTTATTAGTGCGTCTTTCTATTGAAGATTTATACAAAGTCCTCCAGCATCTCTTTGGGGAAGATCCTGAAGGCAGCAAGCTCACCCAGCCAGATTCCTTTACCCCTGTAAGAGAGTTCTGGTGCAGGACTTTTACACTCACTATGTTTAATGCCTTTTTGGATGCGCTTTCCAGGTCGGTGAGTTGAGTAGTGTTAAAAGACTGAAAGTTGGTGGTAGTGCTGTAATCACCTCTCTCATCATTCTCTGCAGCAGGCAACTGGACCTGATCCCTGTTTTAGCACTCAGTGTACTGCTGGACTTCCAGGTTCCACCAGCCCTTAGGCTGCTAAGCTTGTTCAGTCCTTGAGAAAACTGTGGCAAATACCGCAGGATCTCAGCATCTCCGTCTTTAACAGTGGGTTAAAAAAAGTGGTTCTTTGTTGATGCAGAAGAGTGTATATGTTCCAGCTCTACTGCTCTTGAGTACAGATAACCATGCTTTTAAAACTGACTGATAAAAACTGGTGGTTTGTGTCAGGTTCAAGACTTTTAGTTTTTGCACAAACAGGTGTTTATCATGTAGTAGCTGTTATGTTACATGCAAGTCCTTTATTTCACAAGAACCTCTGAGCTGTCTGCAGTCAGAGGGTCTTTATGCATCTAGGTAGGTCAATTAAACCCTTCCCTCCTTCCTGTCAGGACAGATATAGAACAGGGGCCGGGTCCAGTGCTGTCCACTCCAGAAGAAATCGATAAGTCTCCTCTGAATCTCTCTTATAAGGTGATCTGGTGGTTCCAGGGTTATGAGCTCGTGCCACAACATAGATGCAATCAGGTTGTTGGTGATAAGACTTCTTCCCCTGTAAGATAACTGGGGAAGGATCCAGGTCCAGCGGGAGAGTTTTTCTTCCACCTTCTCCATCACTACTTCCCAGATGTATCCAGGTTTCTTCTGTCCCCAGGAATACACCCAGATATTTAATGACTGTTTTACCCCACTGTAGGTTTCTGCTAAAACTGCCATGGGCCTACAAGGTCACCTTTGCTGCTGCTGTGTATTTGTTGAGACTGTCGGTTAGAGACAGAGATGGAAGATCCAGCTCCCAGGAAACCAAATACACATTTAGATTAAGAACACATGAAATTGAACACTATACCTACCCTGGACTAAACATTAGTTCATCAGGAAATTACTGTACAGCTTGGCAGTAAATGAACTGAGAGAAAAGGCATACAGTTTTGGTGCACAGAAACACTACCAACAATGCATGCAGGGCAGAATTAGGCAGATATCCACCTGTTATCAAAAGAAAAAAGGGCAATACAATTCTGGAAACATCTAAAAGAAAGAAACCCACACTCGTATTATTAAAAAGCTCTGCAATACCAAGAGCTGAGCAAAGACACCAGTCCACTCATCCAACTGGTCCTGAATCACTGCACCAACACACCTGCACTGACACACCAACACATACTAACACACCAACACATACTAACACACCAACACACGCTATCAAGACTTAAGATTCCTCTGTATCTCTCTTATAAGGTGATCTGGTGGTTCCAGGGCTATGAGCTTGTGCCTCAACATAGATAGACACACCACTAACACACACTAACACTATCAAGACTTAGGACCCGAGCCTAATTAGAATGTATCCAATTACACAAACATTTGGCCTTTTGAGAACCACAAATTAAACTCCAAAGTAAACTACAATTTCATTTTAATAGACAGTACAGTGTAGCAGATTATCTCAGCACCATATCTGACTCAAAATTAGAAACACCTTGACAAGACACAGACTCAGCGAACACAGCCGGGCCATCAGGACGGGATGACACCGACAGTTCTGGATGCCCTGAGAACAGGGAGTGCATTACCAAAATCAACAAAAGAATCCCTCATTTTATTTTCCTCTCAAACCCTGACAAGCTGCCCTACCTACTGGGGGATCACAGAGAGAGCTGCACAATCACAGCACTTTACACACACACCTGCCACCAGGTGAGGGACGGGGTGACCATATCCCATCTCTCTCTCTCTCTCTCTCTCTCTCTCTCATATAATAAAAATAAATAAAAATAAAAACCCTGTAATATCAGTAAAAATCAATAATAATTTGTGCTCGGCCTCACTGGTTGTCCCTCAGATTGTGACACGCTGCTACAAATTGTGCAGCGTGTGTGATCAGTCCTCTCTTCTCTCCCAGTATGTAGGGCAGTTTGTGTGTGTTACTGCAGTGTAGGAACTCAGGGGAGATGCTGCTGATCTTCCCATAGTACAGACTCCTGATAGAGCTGTACTTGGGGCACTCTGTTAGGAAGTGCAGCTCTGTCTCCACCACTGCCAGCTCACAGTGAGAGCACAGCCTGGCTTCTCTGGGTGTCCAGCTCTGTCTGCGCCGCCCGGTTTCGATGGCCAGGCTGTGCTCACTGAGTCTGTACATCGTCAAAACCTTCCTCAGTTTTTTCTCTTTCATTTCTGTCAGGTAAGCCGCCAGAGAGTAATCTCGGTTCAGGGCTGAGTAGCACTGGAGTCTGTGTTGTTGTTGAATTGTCTCAGTCCAGTATTTAATGTAATTTTCTTTTTGTTTGGTTATAATTTGGTTGGGTCTAATGTTTTGGGCGAGTGTGTGGTGAGGCTGATTGGTGTGTGTGATGTTAGTGTGTTTTAGGTCACTGAGACTCAGGACCAGCTGGGTTAGGGAACTCCTTTCTATGCTCAGCTCTTGGCATGTCAGCGCTTTATAATGGAGTGAGTGGGGGTCACTGGATTTTATATGTTTCCAGAAGTTTAGAGCTCTTTTCTGAATGCAGAATATTAGTGGGTATTGTCCCAATTCTGCCCTGCAGGCCGTGTTGGGGGTCTTCCTCTGCACACTGAGAACTGCAGAACTTCGAAAAATCATTTTGGGTTAGGGGCCCCCACACCTCACTACCATACAGTGCAATGGGTTCGATTACAGATTTAAATATTTTAAGCCAAATTGTAATGGGTATTTCAAACTGAATTGATTTCTTAATGGCAAAAAGAGCTCTCCTTGCTTTTTCTTTAAGTTCCTTCACAGCCAAGCCAAAACTTCCAGTGGAGCTTATTGTTATGCCCAAATAAGTGTATGCTTTTGTATGTTCTATTTGTGTGTTATTAATAGTAAAAATATAATTCCCCTGACCTTTACACCTTTTTTGGAAGACCATAATTTTGGTTTTTTGGTGGTTTATTTTCAAAGCCCATGTCTCACAGAAGTTCTCCAACAGTTCTAGACTTAGTTTTAGTCCCTCTCTTGTAGGTGACAGTAAGACGAGGTCATCTGCATAGAGGAGACATTTAATGCTGGTGTCACCTAAAGTGAGACCAGGTATGTTACTGGATTGATCCAGTTTTTCAGCAAATTCATTAATATATAAATGAAACAGAGTGGGGCTCAGGCTACAGCCTCTCTCTCTCTCTCTCTCTCTCTCTCTCTCACACACACACACTCACACACACACACACACACACACTTAAATACTTTTCCCACACTTTATATATGTGTTGTTCTAGTTTGTTTATAAGATGCTATTTTAAAGGCTAATTACTAATGTCTAAATTAACGTTTTTATGCAATTATTTTCTCATTAATTATTCAGTTTGTAAAGAAGCTTTGGAAATACAAATGTGAATATTTGTAATGCTAATAAAGCACCTTGAATTGAATTTGAGAAAGAGAGAGAGAGAGAGAGAGAGAGAGACTAAGCCCACTCATACACACTCACTCGCTCACACCGAGAGCATCGAGGGCGTGCACACACCCCCTGTGAGACCAGTAAAACAAGTGCACACTGATAACATCCGACAGAGAAAGGCAGAGGAAGATCCTGGTCTCCTGTAGCAGAAAGCTGTGAGTTTGTGAAAACAAAGGCAGCTAAAGGGCGAGCTGTTAGCGGTCTGTCTGCATACAGGAATCATGTCGGTGCTGGCTTTACAAGAGTATGAATTCGAGAGGCAGTTTAATGAGGACGAAGCCATTCGATGGATGCAGGAGAATTGGTGAGTTCATTCATTACATCGCCCGTGTTTTTATATGAGGCAGGATTTGGTGTAGGTTAAGTAGGTTGGGAAAGATGTGAGGGCACTGTCTGCCAGCGGCTGGGATTAACATTAGCAGTTGTTCACCGCGGCACAGTATAATTAACGACATGATCACATCCGCAACCGCGGTCACTTACTACAGGGTTCGTATAATACATGTGACATGACTTACTTTGTGTTGGCTGCAAAAATATGACCGATTACTGCAAAATGGATGTATTGTGTGGTCCATCTCATTGGTGTGCCACCCCCTTACCCTTGAGAGCATCAGCAGGCTAATGTCAAAATGTTGCATATCTTGGTTTGCCTTGTAATATGAGGATGTATAGGAATTATGCACAGTCTGCATGTTAGGTGGGTGTGTGTATTTGAAATAGATTGGTTATTTTCCGGTAAGATCCGTCTGATTATGCATTAGGATATGTTTTCAATTTTGGCGTCTGCATGGACTGATTTACTAACCTAGATGCCAATGTGGGCATTTGAAATAGCATCTATAGGCATCTAATGAATGAACAAATGAATGAAGTAAATAATGCTGTACAGATTTGACCCCAGCCACAATAAACTAATAACATCTATATTTTTAGCCATTTAATTCATTCATTAATACCAACATTTCTTCTTTATACATTCATTCTTTTTTTCAGGAATACTTCCTGAAATTTGAGGCGTTGTGCTATTCCCACCTGCATTCCGTCAAACCCTGACCTGATTCATCTGGATTGACTGGAAATTCTTACCCATGACCATATCGCTGATTGGACACGCTCTAAGGCGGGATTTTCACCAGCCAATCCGCTCATAGATGGGCGGGACTTGACGGAATGCAGGTTGATCGCGCTACTGTCATTTTTTGCTCCCACGTGTATTCAGAGAATGAAGCCGTTAAACTTGTCCAATCAAATTTTTCATCCGATGTCTGCTGACAGTCCACTGACCAATCGCATCCCAGCTTGGCCGTGCGACGAGCTGCAGTCTAATACAACTACATCACTTACTTAAAAACCTACCTGCCTACTTACCTTTCAATCTGCACTTTAAAAGTATGTATGGATTTTTTCGCAGTTTAATCGAATTACGATAGCAATGTGTGGTATGGTTGTTGAATAGATAGATAGATAGATAGATAGATAGATAGATAGATAGATAGATAGATAGATAGATAGTTGTATATAAACCAAATTCAAATGGCCTTTTAAAATAAAGTGAGTGCCTTTTGACCACCTTACCACAGAGTCAGTTATTCCAGAACAATAAAAAAAAAAAGTTAAAATACCATATAGCAATGACATACATATTCTTCACACTTGTTTGTAAACTATTAATATTAACTGCTGTTTTATAGAAATGTGCAAAACAGCACCTACTGGTCAAATTCCATATATTGGGGTTTGTGTACAAGATAACACATCTACTAAGCAACAAAGCTTTGCACATTTACTGTGTATTTGTTAAATCTAACATGGCAAAATAACATAAAATGTTCCAGAATGGCAAATTTAGCAAATCAATAAAAATTATGCAGTAATCTGGGCAGAAAAATTATATTTAAATTTGTTCAATTTAGAGAATGGGCTAACTTTTACATTTCACTACAAAATAACATGGAAACAAAAGGAAACATGAAATTTACCTGAATAATTTCATGGGCTGTTCATGGTATGTTTTTGGTTAAGCAGAATATTCAATGAATAAATTCTGATTTTGTGTGCTGTATCTACACATGCTGGATTCAGCTTCTTTACATAAGGGGCAAGGCGCTGTTTATTCTTAATTTTCTTCGGGATTAATAAATTATCTGTCTGTCTATCTATCTGTCTATCTATCTATAAAAAGTACAGGGGTGGACAAAGTATCTGATACAGCTCAGAATACAGTAATCAAATTTAGGAAGCTAATAAGTAGTATGACCGACTTTTTTTCCAGAACAGCAATATGTTTCGTCTAGGACGTTTTTAAAACAAGTTCTGAATAGTTTGATGTGGTATTTGTACGTTATTTGAAAAGAAACTTTAAGAAGGAAAAAATAAGGCATGGATAGTCTTATTTATAGTCTGCAGTCAAATCAAAAATATTACTAGGAACATAGATAATTGTATTTACTGTCTTTTCTTCAGCTGCTGGATAAGGTTCAAGTGCAATGTTTTCCTAGTGAGGTAATCAGCTCAGTACTGAATTCATATCAGTGCTGGCAAATAGACAGAGCTCTGATATTTAAATCAGGTATATCCCTGATTATATTAATGAATAAAGACAACAGGTAAGATAATTTATTAATGAGGTGCTAAATCCTGTAGGGAAACTCAAGCTTGGTATACCTGCACTGACTTGCTACCTAGCATGTGGCTCACTGATAGTTTAAACATTGATGGTGTAATAAACTGCAGTGCAACTACTGTTTAGCTAGAATACAGGTTAAACACAACAAGCACTTATTTGAGTGTTTCACTCATCTCCAGCCTAATACAGTTGAATTTCTAATTTAGATTTGTGATTGTCATAACGTTTATTTTTTAGTTGTATTTAGCAAAACAGACCTTTATTCTGCATGTCAGGATCCATATTAGACATTTCTGGTACCTCAGGCTTTAACCAACAGGGTAGAAAACAGTTTAGTGGCTAGTTGGTTGATTATGCTAGCACAAGGAATTTTGTAAGGAAAGATGGGAAAGATACGTTGGTGTTATTGGTTTAATATATTATTTCTTCATATTAAATAAATTCCCAAAGCTCTTGCATTATACAGCATACAGAATCACATCCCTTTTACTAAATAATTTGTCAAAACAGTATTAACATAATTGGTGGCATACAGTTTTGGCAGTTTTTTGATCAGGTATAGAGTGAAGCTGAAACAAATCTCTTATTAGTTCACCTGCTTCTTGTGGAATGTTTTAAAACCCTAACGTCTGCCTCTGTCCTAACTTTTATTGAGTGTGTTGCAGGCATTAAATTCTAAATGTGTTCATATTTACAAACTACAATGACATTGATCAGTCAATTGGAAATAGTTTCTTTTTACTTTTTATCAGCTAAATCAAGATGCAAGAGAAGAAACAAATCACTGATTCTTCTTTTTACTGAATTTTACAAAATGTCCCAACTTTTCTGAACATTTGTTTTGAAGTAGCATGATGGTTTCTCATGTAGTGCCATATGAGAGCTTAAAGGTCTTGCACATTCAACACTAGTTTCAGCCTTGACCTGATGTTTCTCCTGATTCCCTGAATCTTTTCAAAATAATTTGTATGGCTGATGGTGAAAGACCTAAATCAGTTGCAATACTGTGTTAATAAATGCTTTTTTCTCTCACAAAGTTTGGCACAAAGTAGTGATGTACGACCTGTCTTTGCTTGTAAAGACTGAGCCTTTGTTGGATCCTCTTTGAATACCCAATCATGATTTCATCACCTGTTACCAATTCATCTGCTTATTGTGTAATGTTTCAAAATGATGTAAACTGAACATTCTATAAACTTTTCATCTTTATTTAGCCTTTTTTATCTGAATCTGAATGACTTTAGACACAGAGCTTGTGCGCTGAGGGCAGGTGAGGGTGAGTCTCAAATCAGCAAATTAATTGTCAGCTGTTAGAAATGAATCAGAATTTTGCCTTTTGCCAGTATTAATAAAAAAAGACTGCTTAATTATTGTAGGATTTATTGTCATCATTAAAATCCCTTACTAGCATGTTTAGTTAGCTTTTGTTTGTTTTGACATTTTGAATGCTAAACATTTTACTGTTTTACGTTATTGCACATTTACCTCATTTCACTTTTTTAATCAATGTATGAAATGATGTTTATATTTTGATGAGATGCTATAAGCTTCTTGATTAATGGTTACCCATTGACTAATGGCGGTTGGTTATCGGTTAAAAGAAAATGGCAAAATTTTACATTCCTACTGTTGCTTTCTTTCTCATTATATGAATGTGTAAATGATCAGTAAAAATAATGGGTTTGAAACTTCAAGCTGTAAGACAAAAATAAGTAATTATAAATTTCTATGGGCGACTATACATTAAACATTATACTCGTTTAAAATATGTTACAAACACCCAATGAATGTTTAAGGCATTTTTGCAATACCTGATAGTGTCAGAAAAGGGTGTAGCTAAATGACTGTTTTGATGGTATGCAAAGATAGTTTAGCAGAAACTTCCTTTTCTTCTCTCAGGATTTTCCAGATTAGCGTGCTTAAAAATATTTGTGAACGTTTTTCATGGTAGATTTTAGGATTGTATCTGACTGTGCATTGTTAGGGTCAGTTATTAACCATTAATGTTACTTCAAAGCAAAAATAGTAGACTCACTGTAACAGCCTAGAGATGGAAATGTTTATTAGAATGAACAAATAACTGACAAGGTTGTTTTATTTCATCTAGTATTTTCAGACTGCTTAAATCATTTCATATGTTGGAATAGTAGCTAAACAACTTACGTTACTTAAAATAATGTACCTAAAGTAATGGCTAAAGTAAAAGCAACTGGTGACTTGAATAAGGCAAAATTTAGAAATTAGATGCACAAATTGTGGATTACACACCTCAAAAGATCAAATTTTAGTACAGAAAGAGATGTGATAGTGACAATTCCAAATGAAATTCAGTAATTCAGTGTACATAAAGTTTAGGTCTAACGTTCAAGTCAAATTTATTTATATAGCGCTTTTTACAATGAACATTGTCTCAAAGCAACTTTATAGAATTCAGGACCAACAGACCAAAAAGCCCTGTTGAGTAAGCCAAGGGCGACAGTGGCAAGGAAAAACTCCCTAAAAATTACAGGAAGAAACCTTGAGAGGAACCAGACTCAGAAGGGACCCCCATCCTCCTTGGGTGGCCTGGAGAATAATTTGAATGAATAGGATTTACACATCATACATACACAGAATTTAATTAAACTAAAAGTTATAACTAGCAAAATAAATAAATAAATAATGTAAACAATTGGAGTTCAGTCCAGTCTGTAATAAAGTGAGTTCTGGACATTTTCGGTGCAAACACGCCAGGAGCAGCAACCTCGGGTGGGTAAACAGGTTTCCATCAGAACCACTTCAGAGTAAAAAACAGAAAATGGAGTTGAAATGTGGAATCATTAAGAGTAAGATGTCAGTTTTGCAGAAAGTAGCATGAGACTCCAGCACCCCTAATTATTACAGCATAACTAAAAGGGAGAGATAGCAAATAACACAGTCATGAGGGCTTTCGCAGGATGTCAGCACCCACGTCGCACACCATCATCAAAAAAGAGTGATCAGACAAGAGAGGCAGAACGACAGCAACCTGAAATCCCCGATTACCACAAATTTCCTAGACCTAGACTCCCAAGCTCTGCGCCTTTGTTAATAGTCGGGGTGGGCAGTTTCAGTCGTAGGGGTCAGAAATCAGGCGCAGCCACAAGCCAACACGTAGTGGCCAAATGTTGACATACACATGCTAAGGATTTTTGTAATTGTATTGTATTTTATTGTTGTTTTTTTATGATTAAATGATTAGAGCACATACTACTTTGTACAAAAAAATTCTAATTTCAATAGTGTCATTTGCTGAGTCAAAAAGAGACTATTTTTGCCCGTTTAGTCAACAGATCATTTGTGATGTTGCACATGAATGTTACCTGCAATCGATTTTACTATTTATTAATAAGATGTTTAATGTTATGGAGGTCAGGGCTCTAAACAGGTCACTTTACATCATACACGTCAAACCAAAATTGAA
Organism: Trichomycterus rosablanca; assembly: GCF_030014385.1. Lineage (NCBI taxonomy): Eukaryota > Metazoa > Chordata > Actinopteri > Siluriformes > Trichomycteridae > Trichomycterus > Trichomycterus rosablanca. The sequence goes on along the minus strand of NC_085995.1, from coordinate 15,375,788 downwards.
ATACCTGAACTTAAGAATTTATAGAGGTCTACACATCCGTATTTCACTGGAGTGTGTCTGTGTCGATTTGTGCCTTTTTGGTCAGAAGTCCATTTGTGAGTTCAGTCATTGATCTTGGACAAAGATTTCTGGCTCTCAATCAACAGGTTTCATAAGTTTAAATGTGTTTAATATGGCTGAGGTCAGTGCTCTGTGGCACACGTTTCTCCACACTCCCCAAAACTTTTTACAGATTTACAGTCATGCTGGAATAGAAATGGCCCTTCTTAATCTGTTGCAACAAAGTTGATAACATGTAATTGACTGTAAATAATTGATTTTGAGGCACCCCTTTGGTACAGCGGCAAACTATATTAGCCCAATAACCCCGGAATCCAGGGTTTGAATCCCCACAGTTGGGCGTCTACATATTGATTGGCTGATGTCATCTCCATGATGGATTGACATTTTGTCAGGGGTGTATTGCCGTGTTAAGTCCAGTGATTGTGGGGAAGTAAAGTAATGGTAAAACATAAAACTTAAAAAAGATAAATCAAATCATTATTTGGTGTGACCACACTTTGCCTTGACAGCATCAAGTCTTCTAGGAACAGCATCAGTTCTTCACTTGCAAACAGTTTTTGGATGATCTCGGCGTGCAGATTGTTCCAGACATCTTGGAAAACTAACCACAGATCTTTTGTTGGAGTAGGCTTGCTCAGATTCTTTTGTCTTTTCATGTATTCCCAGACAGACTTGATGATGTTGAGTTCAGGGCTCTGTCGGGGCCATAATCATCACTTCCAGGACTCTTTGTTCTTATTTACGTTAAAGATAGTTCTTTAATAACATGCAGGGCTTGTTGTCCTGCTGCAGAATAAATTTGGAGCCAATCAGACGCCTCCCTGATGGTATTACATGATGTATGCAACATTAAAACCACCTCCTGGTTTCTACATACTGTCCATTTTATCAGCTCCACTTACCATATATAAACACTTTGTAGTTCTACAATTACTGACTGTAGTCCATCTGTTTTTCTAAGTACCTTTTTAGCCTGCTTTCACCCTGCTCTTCAATGGTCAGGACTACCACAGAGCAGGTATTATTTAGGTGGTGGCTCATTCTCAGCACTGAAGTGACAATGACATGGTGGTGGTGTGTTAGTGTGTGTTGTGCTGGTATGAGTGGATCAGACACAGCAGCACTATATTTAAATACTGTGTCCACTTACTGTCCACTCTATTAGACACTCCTACCTAGTTGGTCCACCTTGTAGATGTAAAGTCAGAGACAATCGCTTATTTATTGCTGCTGTTTGAGTTGGTCATCTTCTAGACCTTCATCAGTGGCCACAGGACGCTGCCCACAGGGCACTGTTGGCTGGATATTTTTGGTTGGTGGACTATTCTCAGTCCAGCAGTGACAGTGAGGTGTTTAAAACCTCCATCAGCGCTGCTGTGTCTTATCCACTCATACCAGCACAACACGCCATTGACCATTGAAGAACAGGGTAAAAGCAGGCTAACAAAGTATGTAGAGAAACAGATGGACTACAGTCAGTAATTGTAGAACTACAAAGTGCTTCTGTATGGTAAGTGGAGCTGATAAAATGGATAGTGAGTGTAGAAACAAGGAGGTGGTCATAATGTTACGCTTGTATGCATTTCTCAGCATTGGGAACACTATTAATCCTGACCAAATCCCCAACTCCATTTGCTGAAATGCAGCCCCAAACTTCCACCATTCTTCACTTCTTTGTTACAGCCAACTATTTTAAATGTTGATTTATCACTCCAGAGCACCTGCTGCCACAGTTTCTATGTTTTCATGCATTGAGTTGAGTGGCTTGGTCTTGTTTTCACATCAAAGGAATGGCATTTTGACGTAATTCCTCCATGAAGACCACTTCTCCAGACTTGTTCTCACAGTAGATGGATGTACCACTGGTTTCTGCCAGTTCTGAGCAGATGGCTCTGCTGGACATTTTCCAACTTTGATGGGAAGTAAGCATGATGTGTCTTTCATCTGTTGCACTAAGTTTCCTTGGCCGACCACTGTCTGTTGAGTTCATTATTCGAAACAGCTTGAACAGTACATCCTGACACCCCAATCTGCTTTGAAATCTTTGTCTGGGAGAGACCTTGCTGATGCAGTGTAAATACCTTGTGTCTTGCCATGGTGTCAAGTCAACTTTATTTATATAGCGCTTTTTACAGTAGACATTGTCTCAAAGCAACTTTACAAAATCCAAAACCAACAGATACAAAAACCCCTGTTGAGCAAGCCGAGGGCGACAGTGGCAAGGAAAAACTCCCTGAAAATTACAGGAAGAAACCTTGAGAGGAACCAGACTCAGCAGGGCCCATCCTTCTTGGGTGGCCTGGAGAATACTTTAAATAAATAAGATTTACACAAATCATACCAACACAGAATTAAATGAACTAAAATTTATAACTTGCAATAAATAAATAAATAATAATAATAGAGTTATTATTCGGTCTAGTCTTCAATAAAGTCTGTAGTGAGTTCGTCATTCTTGCTGCAATTACTCCAGACCCGTCACATCCGGCAGGAGCAGCATCATTGTCACGGCAGTCTCGACTTCAATCCTTAACCTTGGCGGGTAAACAGGTTTCCATCAGAATGCCCTCGGGGTAAAACAACAGAGAATGTAGTTAATAATGTACAATGCTAGTTGAGTAAAACAGTTTTACAGAGAGTTTTAGACTCCAGCAGCCCTAATTATTACAGCATAACTAAAAGGGAGAGCAAGCAGGTAACAAGGTCGTGAAGGCTTTCATAGGACATCAGCGCCCATCTCCCCACCGTCACCAAACCTGAGTGATCGGATAAGAGAGGCAGAACGACAGAATGACTTATGACATGAAACTGTCTTCCACAGCCTCACCCTTATAGCGGAATTTGTCTGTTTCTCTTTTAGTTAATGACTGATTCAACCTACATTTAATAATGATGATCATTATCACCTGTTTCATATAATTGGTTAATTGTACACCTGACTATAATCTTACAAAATCTCTTACTGTGCAAGTTTACCTAGAAGAATTGGTGCTGTTTTAAAGGCAAAATGTGGTCACACCAGACATTGATTTGTTTTAGATTTCTTTTTTGTTCATTTACTTTTCATTTTGTTAATTGACGAAAATAACATATTAACACTTCTATTTTTGAAAGCATTTTAACTTTACATTTCCCACACCTGCTAGTAGACAGAGGCATTTTTGCCTAAAATGCAAATGACTTCTTTCCCACCTTTTGCATTGACTGAAGGGATGAAAGCCTTTGCTTGGTCAGGTGGGGAGTATCAGGTTTGATACTGTTCTTAGTTAGTTTGTTTTGCAGTGACTAAAATGCTGTTGAAAGACTGTTTTGCTTATCTAGTCTCCTGCCACAATCACTCTGATGTGTAAAGCAAAATACCTCTGTATATTTAACTATTCCAACTAGGGATGTCCCGATCACGTTTTTTTGTTCCCGATCCCGATCATTAATTTTGATCCCGATCCGAAACCGAGTCTCAAACCGATACTTGTATTTTCTAGATATTGTCTAGATAAAAATTAGATAATACTGTTTACTAGGGCTGGGCGATATATCGAGATTTTATAAAATATCGATATATTTTCATACGCGATATAAGATAAGACAATATCGCATATATCGATATAGATGTTACGTTCCAGTTAGATCCGACAGTTCGTCTTTCTCTTCTCCCATTTTGTCTCTGCACGTGTTCACCTGCCCCGCCCCTCTCCCTCACTGCCCCGCCCCTCTCCCTCACTATAAAGTGCATGAAGCAGAACGCTGATTAAAATGCATTAAATGCCTGTATTACAGAACTGAGTACTATACAGTAAAATAAAATATTAATGTAAATGTTAATGTTGTGGCGACATATACATAAAATCATGTATAAAGTCCAAACATGGGGGGGTGGGGGGTTAACGAGGGGTTTACTTTAACGGGGTTTTACTTTTAATGTCACACAAGCTCAGCCGGAAACCGTGTCATTCCGATATCTTCCCTACACACTCGCTCCCTGCGCCCTATAGTACACTTAACATTCTTAAAGGGCCAGACAATATATTTGTAATTCACATTAGACGACAGGAGATGCCTTAGAAAACAACTTTTTTTTTTTTCTTAGAATAGCTTTTTTTTTTTTTTTTTTTTTTTTTTTTTTTTTTTTTTTTTTTTTTTTTTTTTTTTAAGGAAAAATAGTTCTTGTGTGAAGCTTCCCCAGCATGAATATTAATAAAAGTGCCTGTAAAAAAATTGGAACATGTAGCTTTGTCTCAGAAGTGTCTTTTTGTTATTACCTTATGGGATACAAAAATATCGAGATATATATCGTATATCGCCATTCAGAAAAAAATATCGAGATATAATTTTTGATCCATATCGCCCAGCCCTACTGTTTACACAAATCAGCTTTGAAAATTGACTTTACTTTTAATAGCCTTCTACAATGCTGGGGCTTCTTAAAACTGAATATTCTGCCGCTCAGGTGGCGCAGTGGTAAAAGACATGCGCTGCAACCAGAGCTGGATTTCGACGGAGCGTCGTTTCGAATCCAGCTCTGCCTTCACGGTCGAGGCTGGGCGGCTATGGACAACGATTGGCCTGTTGTCCGGGTGGGGGGCGGGACTTGAGACCGTAGGGGATGCTCTCGCCTGTATGGAGACGGGAGGGGGTGTGGCGGAGTGTGTGATCCTCCGTGCACAGTACTCTGCCACGCTACACTCGTCAAGTGTGGGTGATAAGACGGTCGATTGGCTGTGCACGTTTCGGAGGAGGCGTGGAACGGCTAGATAGATGGGATGAAAAAATTGGACGTGCTAAAATTTATAAAAAAAAAATAAAAAAAAAAACCTGAATATTCTCTTTTCAATAGAAGTGTTATTTAAATGCTATAAATTTTTTTTTTTTTTTTTTTTTTTTTTTTTTTTTAAACCCGCCCAATTAGGAGGAAAACCGCCCAATCTGGCAACAGTGGAACGCGAATAGTCTGTTGGTGCCTTTACTCGTAGCGCGCCACAACTAATAAGAAGTAGTAGTAATAGCTGGTATTAGTACTCAGTAGTACTACTTCTTCTGTAATTGTGTTGGTGGTTGACATTTATGTTAAATGTGTTACTGCACTGTTTTGGTGGAGAACGACTTGCTTGAGGTGCGCTGTTGAATTGTGTCCCTGTGGGAACACCTGCGTGCAAAAATGCTACCGCAAAAAAGTAACACCGGCAAAGTGGCCACCCCCCGGCTCTGCCCCTGACTGTGGATGCTCGTTCCCTCACAGCTGTTGAACTCATTTAGTCGCTAATATCCACCGTGTTGTAGGTAGTGTAATCAGAGCGGTAACGCTGAGCACTGGCTTCGTGCCTGTGGCGAACTTCATCACGCACTGATGTAATGTATATCGATCGAATTTGTTTAAAAATCATATCACCGTTATTGAAACATTTTCTATCGCGATATATATCGATATCGGATTATTGTCCAGCACTACTTTCAGTTGATAAATAGGGTACGGTGGGGTGACAAAGTATACAGAGCAGCTGTCAGTTATTGTAAACCCACAAATTCTGTATAACTGTATGGTCAGTGTAGCTTATAAAATAATCAGTGAATGTATGTACCAGGTAGGTGTACTTAACATATTGCTTAGTGAATGTATACGTATGACCTAAATTTATTACAATTATTTGTTTAAATGACTTGTAATTGGCAGTTAACCTGTTTGGGGTGTTTCCTTTCACCCACTAAATCACACCCACCCCGACCCTGACCAGGGATCTTCTATGAGAAGAATGAAGTGTAATGTAATGTAAAAGTTGTGCAGTGATAGCTGTTTTTTGGTTTTTGCTATTTTTGAAATGGAATGCCAGACAGACTAATGGTCAGCTTTCCACATACTTCTGGCCATTTAGTGTATTTTTGAAATTAGGATGACCATGATAAGCCCTAGGCCTTGCACGTTTCTGTAATACCAAAAAAACTGTTAGTTTTTAGATATCATGCTTTTACTGAGTAAAACTGAGTAAAACTGAGTACATAGTAAAGTAGCCAAAGTAAAATATGTTCAGTTACAACAGAATGAGGAAATTGTAAAACTGACCATTAAACAACCCCTCCTTGTTTAAACATAATACGAACATCACAGCAGCAGCATTGTTCTCTTACCTTTTCCTACTGCAGTGCTTGTGTACACACCCACAACTGCACACACAAAAACACACTTAGACACACAAATAGCAAAAAAAAATACTACAGCAGAAAAATTAACATTGATTTGTAGGGCTGGGTATCGCCACTAATTTCCTGGATCGATTCGATTCCGATTCACAAGGTCCCGATTCGATCTTCGATTTTCGATTCGATTTTCGATTCAACACATTTAGGCATATTTGAGTTACATTAACAGGTTTTGTTTAAATATGTACAGATGTTCAGAGAACGAATGTGATAATTGTACAAAGAACACTCATTATTAAAAATATTTGTGTATTTTGTTTACATAAATAATCAATCCAAAACAGAAAACAGTAACATTCATTTTTTATTATTATTTTATATGTCTGACACGCTACAACATTGTAAATGTAATGTAAACATACACCTGGCTGTTGAACAGCTTATGCCAAGTTTACACTACACGACACTCTGATTAACACCTGGTCGCTGTAATGTTCACACTACACGACTGATCGGCGATGGGTAGTTTTACACTACACCATCTATCACCAGGGGGAATCACAGGCGAGCTTCTCTGGTCTCTAAAACTACGTTTTGTCACGAAAACAAGAATTTAATGATACCACGTCCAAACATGCACATCAACAAGTAGCGAGCGATCAAAGTTTGTGCGCTGATGAAATAAATGAATCTGAGTGGATTTGGCAACACGAGCAGCATGGCTTGTTCTACTGTATAGTGAGTTGGAGGTTAATAAATATTTTGTTTTGTAGAGAACGATCAGGTCAGAAATACTGTAAAACTCGAGTGTGCTGATGTATTCTGATAGAAACTATATTGCGCTCCACCACCTGTTTACAACCTCCCCCCTGTGTTTCCCCTCGCTGTTTCACACATTGATTGAGAGCCGAGTTTTGATCGCAGAGCGAACACCAAGTTCCTCCCGAATCCCGTCGCCGAGCGAAAATCAGTGCAAAAAGTTGTGTAGTGGTCATAACTTGAACTTCTGCCATGCTAAACTGATGTGCAGGTCAGATCTCGTTGCATGAAAAAACACTGGCTGGTCACGTGAAATTAAAGGGGGTAACAGATTTCCGTGTGCACCGTAAAAAGGGGCGTATTTAAAAGATCGATCTCGCGTTTATATGAATCGATATCGGATCGTTGAAATAAAGATCGATTCGAATCGAAAAATCGATTTCATAAACCCACCCCTATTGATTTGATAGTTTTACACCTATATTGAGACGTATAAAAGATACTTTACTTATGGTGGCCATGGTGATGTAATAAAAAAATAAATAAAATGAAAAACCCTGTGGTTACAGCTAGGTGGATAAATGACAACACTGCATCTTTGTCAATAAAGTTACATTCACAAAAACACTGTAATACCACAGCTGTAATACCCCAGCTCTATGATTTACAACAGGGGTGTCACATCAGCATTATGGTGGCCCTCAAAGGGCCGATTGTAACGTATCCTGCTGTGATTGCAGTCTGTTGTTTTTCTTTGAGGCCGAATTCTGCATTTATATTGTCCTCCTTTACCACAGACACGGCCTCATAACACAAGAGACGCACCGGTTTCTCTTCCTGAAGCACAGACCTGTTTTCACTTTCATTAAATTTCCTCCTTATGCTTAATTTTCTTACTTATCTTCTTGTACATTTTAGGATCATGTGTAAATATGTGTAACATCATCTACTGGCGGGCTGTGTCACTTTGCAGGTCACAAAATCAGCATGCATTTTGAAAGATGCAGTTTGTTTAGGATTTTACAGTGTATTTTTAAGACAATCATTCTGCCCTCACTAATAGTTTATCCCCCTTTCCCAGCTAGACAGACAGACAGACAGCTCCCTTCAGAATACAGTCGGTTTATTTGCTCGCCAGCTGTGTGATACACTGTGTGCATCAAAATGAAGTAAAAATACAAACAATAAAAACAATAAAGAACTTAATACAGTAAAGGCACACAGCTATAGTCAAGTGTTACATCTGGTACAATATGAGATTTAACCAAACGTAAAATAGCGCTAACGAGTTAAAATTTTGTGTAAAGATACTAATTGCTATAGTAACGTAACAACAGTATTTAATTACGGTAAATTTGTAACTAAAACGCTGTGATATACTCACTAAACATTTACTAACAACTGAGAATATAAACGCCACTACTTACAGACGATGCTTTGGTATTGTACTGAAAGATAATTATTTGTATTTATTTATTATTGTTTACATTACTGACTATGCTACTTCGCGTTCTCTTTGCCGTAAAAGTCACATGGCTTCTTAGCGAAGGTTAAAGTTAGTTGCCATGACTACGATGTCACGGTTGTCTCTTAAAGGCGCAGGATAAATTATGAGCGCGTCTCTGTAACGACTCGAACCATCACAACTATCGTACAGTCGTTAAACCTCTCGCGGGCTACATAAAATGACGTGGCGGGCCAGATCTGGCCTGCGGGCCGTGAGTTTGACACCCCTGATTTGCAACAATCATGACTGTGGTGCTGCGGTGTTATAAGTTTTCCTAAATCTCAAAGTACATGCATGGAAAGTCTGAACATTCCCAACAGTCGATTAATCTTGTAGTCTGTTCTTTTAATAAATGTATAATACAGTGGTACCTTGAAACTCGACGTTAATTGGTTCTGGGACTGGCATAGAGTTTAAAAGGCGTTGAGTTCCAAGGTATTTTTTTCCATAAGGATGTATGGGGAAACCTGTTAATGCGTTCCATGGTCCCATGGAACTGCATATACAGTGGTGTTCAAAAAAATAGCAATGATTTTAAAAAAGTGAATAAAGTGCAAAATCATTATAATAACTTCTATTTCCATAAATGCAAATTCACTGAAAATACTACACTTTCAATTCTAAATCAAAACATTAACAACATTTAGCCAGTTTGTGTTAATCCTTTACAGAAAGTTAAGAAAAATGAATATTAGGCTGTTCAAAAAAATAGCAGTGCCAGCATTTTTCTTTAAAAACTCAAAAAATGTATGTATGAACTGAAAATGTTCAAGGTTTCACTTTACTTTAAATTACTGAACTAATATTTAGTGGCAGAACAATTGTTTCCGAGATCTGTGTTGCATGGAGTTGACCAACTTCTGGCACCTCTGAACAGGTATTCCAGTCCAGGATGATGAGACTACATTCCACAGTTCTTCTGCATTTTTGGGTTTTGCCTCAGAAAAACATGTTTCAGATATCAGAACACAAGTTATCTCTGGGATTGAGGTCAGGGGATTGGGCTGGCCACTCTATTACCTTAATCTTGTTTGTCTGTAATCAAGATGTTTTGGGTCATTGTCATGTTGAAACACCCATTTTAAGGACATTTCTTCTTCGACATAGGGCAACATGATCTCCTCAAGTATTCTGATATATTTAAATTGATCCATGATCCCTCGTATGCGATTAATAGGCGTAACACCATGGTATGAAAAACATCCCCATATCATCATTTTGTACCACCATGCTTTACTGTCTTCACAGTGTACTTTGGCTTGAATTCAATGCTCAGGGGTCATCTGACATACTGTCTACGGCCACTAGACCCAAAAAGAACAATTTGCTTTCACCAGTCCACAAAATGTTGAGCCATTTCTCTTTGGACCAGTCAGTGTGTTCCTTGGTAAATTTGAACCCATTCAGGACACGTCTTTATCTTAACAACGGGACTTTGCAAGGAGTTCCTGCTGGTAAATTGGCTTCACTTAATCATCTTCTGTACTCACTGGTAACTTCAGATGTTCCTTGATCTTTCTGGAGGTGATTATTGGCTGAGTATTTGCCATTTTGGCTATTCTTTGATCCAATCGAACAGTAGTTGTTTTGGACACTTATACACTGAAAATAACACAAGTATAATATTAAAAACAATGAAATATAATTGAAAAACCAATTAAAAATCAAGATAAAAATACTATAAAACCGACACCTAATACCGTATTCCGTGCAGTAAAGGCGCATTTACATGTGTAGTGACAAAATAGCTTTTGTGCTTTTCCTTGTTTTTTACTGTTTGTGCACTGCCTGTGAATGCGCCTTTACTAAACGGAATACAGTATTCCAAGAGCGTCTCCACATTAAGAAGCATAAGGAAACAATAAAGAAGTAAAGGTTAAGTAGAAGGTAAACATTTTTATATTGATTTTTAACTGTTTTCAATTGTATTTCAGTGTTTTTATATAGACGTATTGTACTAAAACAACTAATGAGGAATTTCATTAGTGGAAAGAAACTATGAGCAGTAATAATTAAGTTTAGTGTTTCTGTGTCATTCTTTTAGTACATGAATCCATGTTAAGCTTTATTTTTAACGATAAGCATTTTAAACTCGGAAAAGGTGATTCTCACCGAACCCCCAGCTATAATGCAGATTCGCCTCATATTTGCATAAGGCTGAACACGTCGAGGGAAATGTCGAGTTTAAGGGTACAGATTTCTTCACGAAGGGTGTAGAATTTAAAATATTTCAAGTTTAGGGGGCGTCGAGTTACAAGGTACCACTGTAAATGTATAGCCAAACACATTTAAATGAGCTATACTTTTTAATACCTCTATTTCAAAGGACTGTTTATTCAAAGCTCTATTGACATATGAACATGAGCATGTTTGACATCCTATTTCAAAATATATCCCTTAAAGACAGGATCAACCTGAAACAGAATAAGATTTATGTTACATCATTGATTTTATGCACCTGTTTGCAGATTGTGACTGAAACCCATAACCTAAATCATTAGGAAGGGTATCCACATACTTACTTGCTTATATAGTGTGTATGTGTAGCATTTTATTTTGTTGTGTTAATTTAAATGTTGCAATAGCACTCTACTATTGAATAACGTTATCTATAAATTGGTGTACCCACAGTTAAGCCAATTATGAGCTGAAGTGATTACCTGCCTTCTAATTCAGAACCTAAGGAACAAAGAACAAGTTCATACAAATAAGATTCTTTGAAATTCTTAGTAACTTCCTTCCAATTGTACTATCACTGCAAGATCAAGAGAATCAGCTGGTGAATTATTGTCTGATGTTCATCTTTGATCATTAGAGGTGTGTATAGCATCCGCTTATGCAGTCTGTAAGCTTGGTTAAAGAGAATTAACCTCGGATAGGTAATGGGAGGTCACTTTCTAATCTTGTGTATTTATATCCTGTTCTCAGAACACATCATAAAACACAGATGGGTTTAATGAATTTTGCTTTGTCAGTTTGTTTCTCCAGATTTAGGATGACTCGACAACTATGCAAAATGTGAATGGTTGATTTTGCCATAGACTGTCACAGCTACATAGAAATTAAAAGAAATTAAATAAATTACATTATTAAATAAATAAATAATTAAATAAATTAAACATTAATTTATTTTATGTTTTATATACATTTTATGTATAATATTTATAATAATAACAATAATGATAATGATAATTAGTCTGTTCCTCAGCTATCTTGGGGAAATTTAACTGCTGTTGTTATTCCATAAATTTTCACTGCATTTATTCACAAAAATATGCTTAAATGTTCATTCACTACATGAATGAGTTTATATTATTAATGTACACACATACTAATCTTGGAATGTAAACTGTCTGTTTTGCTGTTTTAAGAATACATTGTTAGCTTGATCCGCTAAGTCCTGCCTCACGTGCACATTGTTTGGTAGACTTTTGTGTCGGATCGTTTCTTGTGCACATCATGGGTTTCAAATGACATTCTCTCTCTCTCTCTCTATCTCTCTTTCTTTCTCTCTTAATATATATATACAGGGGTTGGACAAAATAACTGAAACACCTGTCATTTTAGTGTGGGAGGTTTCATGGCTAAATTGGACCAGTCTGGTGGCCAATCTTCATTAATTGCACATTGCACCAGTAAGAGCAGAGTGTGAAGGTTCAATTAGCAGGGTAAGAGCAGTTTTGCTCAAAATATTGCAATGCACACAACATTATGGGTGACATACCAGAGTTCAAAAGAGGACAAATTGTTGGTGCACGTCTTGCTGGCGCATCTGTGACCAAGACAGCAAGTCTTTGTGATGTATCAAGAGCCACGGTATCCAGGGTAATGTCAGCATACCACCAAGAAGGACAAACCACATCCAACAGGATTAACTGTGTACACAAGAGGAAGCTGTCTGAAAGGGATGTTCGGGTGCTAACCCGGATTGTATCCAAAAAACATAAAACCACGGCTGCCCAAATCACGGCAGAATTAAATGTGCACCTCAACTCTCCTGTTTCCACCAGAACTGTCCCTCGGGAGCTCCACAGGGTCGATATACACGGCCGGGCTGCTATAGCCAAACCTTTGGTCACTCGTGCCAATGCCAAACGTCGGTTTCAATGGTGCAAGGAGCGCAAATCTTGGGCTGTGGACAATGTGAAACATGTATTGTTCTCTGATGAGTCCACCTTTACTGTTTTCCCCACATCCGGGAGAGTTACGGTGTGGAGAAGCCCCAAAGAAGCGTACCACCCAGACTGTTGCATGCCCAGAGTGAAGCATGGGGGTGGATCAGTGATGGTTTGGGCTGCCATATCATGGCATTCCCTTGGCCCAATACTTGTGCTAGATGGGCGCGTCACTGCCAAGGACTACCGAACCATTCTGGAGGACCATGTGCATCCAATGGCGGTGCCGTGTATCAGGATGACAATGCACCAATACACACAGCAAGACTGGTGAAAGATTGGTTTGATGAACATGAAAGTGAAGTTGAACATCTCCCATGGCCTGCACAGTCACCAGATCTAAATATTATTGAGCCACTTTGGGGTGTTTTGGAGAAGCGAGTCAGGAAACGTTTTCCTCCACCAGCATCACGTAGTGACCTGGCCACTATCCTGCAAGAAGAATGGCTTAAAATCCCTCTGACCACTGTGCAGGACTTGTATATGTCATTTCCAAGACGAACTGACGCTGTATTGGCCGCAAAAGGAGGCCCTACACCATACTAATAAATTATTGTGGTCTAAAACCAGGTGTTTCAGTTATTTTGTCCAACCCCTGTATATACAGTGTATCACAAAAGTGAGTACACCCCTCACATTTCTGCAGATATTTAAGTATATCTTTTCATGGGACAACACTGACAAAATGACACTTTGACACAATGAAAAGTAGTCTGTGTGCAGCTTATATAACAGTGTAAATTTATTCTTCCCTCAAAATAACTCAATATACAGCCATTAATGTCTAAACCACCGGCAACAAAAGTGAGTACACCCCTAAGAGACTACACCCCTAAATGTCCAAATTGAGCACTGCTTGTCATTTTCCCTCCAAAATGTCATGTGATTTGTTAGTGTTACTAGGTCTCAGGTGTGCATAGGGAGCAGGTGTGTTCAATTTAGTAGTACAGCTCTCACACTCTCTCATACTGGTCACTGAAAGTTCCAACATGGCACCTCATGGCAAAGAACTCTCTGAGGATCTTAAAAGACGAATTGTTGCGCTACATGAAGATGGCCAAGGCTACAAGAAGATTGCCAACACCCTGAAACTGAGCTGCAGCACAGTGGCCAAGATCATCCAGCGTTTTAAAAGAGCAGGGTCCACTCAGAACAGACCTCGCGTTGGTCGTCCAAAGAAGCTGAGTGCACGTGCTCAGCGTCACATCCAACTGCTGTCTTTGAAAGATAGGCGCAGGAGTGCTGTCAGCATTGCTGCAGAGATTGAAAAGGTGGGGGGTCAGCCTGTCAGTGCTCAGACCATACGCCGCACACTACATCAAATTGGTCTGCATGGCTGTCACCCCAGAAGGAAGCCTCTTCTGAAGTTTCTACACAAGAAAGCCCGCAAACAGTTTGCTGAAGACATGTCAACAAAGGACATGGATTACTGGAACCATGTCCTATGGTCTGATGAGACCAAGATTAATTTGTTTGGTTCAGATGGTCTCAAGCATGTGTGGCGGCAATCAGGTGAGGAGTACAAAGATAAGTGTGTCATGCCTACAGTCAAGCATGGTGGTGGGAATGCCATGGTCTGGGGCTGCATGAGTGCAGCAGGTGTTGGGGAGTTACATTTCATTGAGGGACACATGAACTCCAATAAGTACTGTGAAATACTGAAGCAGAGCATGATCCCCTCCCTCCGGAAAATGGGTCGCAGGGCAGTGTTCCAGCATGATAATGACCCCAAACACACCTCTAAGACGACCACTGCTTTATTGAAGAGGCTGAGGGTAAAGGTGATGGACTGGCCAAGCATGTCTCCAGACCTAAACCCAATAGAACATCTTTGGGGCATCCTCAAGCGGAAGGTGGAGGAGTGCAAAGTCTCGAATATCCGCCAGCTCCGTGATGTCGTCATGGAGGAGTGGAAAAGCATTCCAGTGGCAACCTGTGAAGCTCTGGTAAACTCCATGCCCAGGAGAGTTAAGGCAGTTCTGGGAAATAATGGTGGCCACACAAAATATTGACACTTCAGGAACTTTCACTAAGGGGTGTACTCACTTTTGTTGCCGGTGGTTTAGACATTAATGGCTGTATATTCAGTTATTTTGAGGGAAGAATAAATTTACACTGTTATATAAGCTGCACACAGACTACTTTTCATTGTGTCAAAGTGTCATTTTGTCAGTGTTGTCCCATGAAAAGATATACTTAAAAATCTGCAGAAATGTGAGGGGTGTACTCACTTTTGTGATACACTGTATATATATATATATACCTTCTCCACGTTTTATTACATTGCAGATTGACTTCATTTTTTTGTCACAAAATTCTACACAAAAAAGCCCACAATGACAAAGTGAAAGCAGGCTTTTAGACATTTGTGCTAATTTATTAAAAATCAAAATGTAAAATATCATATGTACATAAGTGTGCACACTAGGGTTGGGCGATATTGGCGATTTTCATACCGTCATACCGTCTTCAAAAAAATACTGCGGTATACGGTATTACCGTGTAGTGGGAGGGGGCGTGTCTGTCTTTCAGTGATGGGATTCTACTGAATGGCTCTTTGAAATGAACTAAAGGAACCCGAGTCGCGCCTCTGGGAGCTGTTATATAGGGTTTGTTCGAAAAGCCAGGGAGCTCTCTACATATATTTTTTTTTTATAATGACTATAATAATAATCTATAATGATTAATTCCGTCTACTGATGTGAAGCGGAGTGGGTGAAATACAGCCAATCAGAACTGCGCAGTTATCACGGGGAGCGACACACACACACATACACACACAGATAAAGAGAGCGCTAGTAGTATTATGACAAATAATTGAGAAAAAACTTGTTTAATGATGTTAAATCTAAATGGTTCATGGCGTGTATGTTTTAAAGCAGAAACAAACACAGGCACAAACACATCTCTGCACAAGAGAGGATTTTTATGAAACTTAATGCAATGCAACCAGTCTGTCTCTTTCCTGTAGTTTCCTTTTAAAATAAATCTTTTTTCTCATTGAAGTGTTGTTTGAATTATGCCTACATTTAAGGCAAGGTAGCAAAATGTTCATGATCGTTCATCATTGATATTAATATCGGGGCTGTCTTATACTTAGCTAACAGTTAGCATTTTGCCATTCAAACCAATGGGATGGGATAGCACAGTGCGCAAGCATGTCAACTCACAAGCTCGATTTTGCAAATAAAAACACATGTGCAAGTTTATACAAGTTCAATAATCATCAATAATCATTTATTTATGTTTGAAAATAATCACGTTTCTCCGCACCGTCAGCCATGTTTTAAGCCAAGGACACTTCCGATGCTCACTCGTTCTTGAAACGTTAAGATACCGAACTACAGCTTATTAAGGCATCTAAGGCTTCAAACAGCCTCCTTCTCGGGAGCGCGCATAGGATGACGTAAAACACAGAGCACGCACTAGTTTTTGTGTTATCACCTCAGTGAGCTCCAACCACCTACCCCTCCCACCCTTCCCTTACTGTGGATGCGCGAATGTCCTAAAGTCTCAGTTTTTAAGGTAAACCCGAAGCAGAAATTTGGCGCTTCACATTTTTTAAAAATACCGTCACCATTTTTAAATACCGTCATCATTTTTAAATACCGCGGTATACCGTAATACCGTCATACTGTCATACCGCCCAACCCTAGTGCACACCCTTTGATATGACCCCCAAAAGTGAGCTGAGGTGCATTTTGTTTTCACTGATACTGCTTGAGATGTTTCTACAATTTAATTGGAGTCCACCTGTGGTAAATTCAACCGATTGGACATGATTGGGATTGCCAACACCTGCCTATATAAGGTACCACAGTTGACAGTGTATATCAGAGCAAACTCCAAGCCATGGGGTCAAAGGAATCAGAAACAGGATTGTGTCAAGGCATAGATCTAGAGAAGAGAACAAAAAAAATGCTGCAGCTTTACAGGTCCCAAAGAGCACAGTGGCCACCATAATTCATAAATGGAAGAAAAAATCTTCGTAGACCTGGCTGCCTGGCCAGGCGAAACGATCAAACAAAGGAGTGGCTTCAGAGAAAGTCTGTGAATGTCCTTGAGTAGCCAAGTCAGAGCCCAGACCTGAATCCAATCGAACATCTGTGGAAGTAGCTGAAAATGGCTGTGTACCGATGCTCCCCATCCAATTTGACAGAGCTTGCCAAGATATGCCAAGAGGAATGGGCAAAAATTTCCAAAAACAAGTCTGCCAAGCTCGTAGCTTCTTTCCTAAGACGCCTTGAAGCTGTAATTGCTGCCAAAGGTGCATCAACCAAGTATTAGGGTGTGTACAGATATGTCACCCCTAAATAAACAATTTTTTGCATATTTTCTAAACCCTGTTTTCACTTCATAATTATTGGTGATTGTGTGTAGATGTTTGAGGCAAAAAATGATCTCAATCTATTATAGAGTCTGTAACGTAATAAAACATGGAGAAGGTGAAAGGGGTGTGCAGACTTTCCGGCTTGACTGTATATAAATACAGGACACAGTTCTGTAATGCTGGGAGGTCGGTCTAACACCTCTAGTATCTTACTACAAAGCCATGTTGTAGTAACACGCAGGATGCGGCATAGCAGTTTCTTGCAGAAACGGCTGGCAGGGCATTGTATAGATGACTGAGGCTTTGTTTACATAGACATGCATAGAATCATACAAAACATGCATATGTCTTATTTCAATGCAAATGACGAGTTGTTACATTATTTCATGATGTCTTACCATTTGTTAAAAACATTTACTAGGTTTGGAAACATACCTTGACATAATTATGTATTAGCCAATGAGAATACATGAAATGTAGTCATTTATATCAGTGAAGAATATAAAAACGTGACTTTTAGCTTTCTTCTAAATCTGCACCATCCAGCAATTACAATGTATTTTATTCTGTACAAAACATGCAAATAAATACCAATATTGTAATATGTAATATTTCATGTGATGCATGTTTTCATTTCTCATATATAGTATTAATGGAATCTGTGCATTTGTTCTAATTATTTTAATCTTTCTAATACAGTAAACCCTTGACTTACGAATTTAATTGGTTCCAAAGGGCTGTTCTTAGTTAAACCTATTTTTCCCATAAGAAATCATGTAAATAGAATTAATTTGTGCCAGACCTCCCAAACCACCCCCTTACCTAACCTCTCTAATGTCTTAAATTGTCTTTTTTGTTTTAAATACAAGTATATTTTCCCTTAAATCCTAAATTATAGAATAAACATTACTGTAATAAACAATAATAAACAATACACAGTAATACTGTACATAAAACACATCACATTTCAGTACAGTACATGTGCTGTATCATACACCATAATAAATTTCCTTCTTGTTTTTATAAAATGTATCTACCAGAAACAACAATAACTCTCATATTTCTCTATTATCTCCTTCTTTATTTCAATAGTGTTGTATTTTGTAGGTGCAGTTTAATGAAAGAAAGAATACTTTACTTAGCCGAGTTCCTTCTTCTCTCTCACTCACTGTCCCCTCTGTCTGATACACAGTGACAGCTACTGGCAGGAGTAATTATACTGTACAACAACAAATGTAATAGATGTTGTAATTTTTTAACACTACGCTTCCTCTGCAGCTTCTTTGGGGACATTTTAATACTGAATTTTACAAAATATAAAGAAAACACCGGAAAAACACCATTCGCTGTCCGAATGTTCACTCACTGTATATATAGAGAGAGAGACGGTCGGAGTTAACTTGTTTGTGACGTCACGTGTTTCGCGAATTTCAGTTCGTAATCCGAAATTTGTTTGTACGTTAAGTTGCAAAAGATTGTTCGTAACCCAAAATGTTTGTATGGTAAACCATTCGTAACTCTAGGGTCCACTGTACTTATTAAAACTTTATGTGGTTTCAAATGAAAGTTGGTCAGTGCCAGAGAATAAACTCATTTAGACTTAGACACATCATCTCATGTGTGAATACAGTGTGATAAAGCAGCCACCTCAGGGCTCAGCCATTTTATTTCTCACCATCATGAAGCATCACATCATCCTCTCAGCCTCACACTGCATCTCTTAAAATAACAGCTACCAGCACACCCAGTGCTCAACATCTTCATGTCAGATTTCTAGATTGGATTGTCTGATGATCCATGAAGTTGTGCTGCACAGAGCAGGTTTAAGCTTTTCAAATCAGTATAGAATCAACAAAAACAGCTGAACTGCAGGTGTGTCCTAAATTGTGTGCTGTGCTGAGTACTACTGATCGCTTGTTTTGCCCTTTTTCTCTTTGTTCTGCTGCATTTAGTAAAACCCACCAGCTGTTCAGATCTCGCTGAGCACATTCTGCTTACAGTGCCAATCACAAACTGCAATTAGGCTGCAGAGTTTTTTGTTTTTTGTTTTGCTTTACAGTTTGTTTGCTTTTCTAATTCCCTCAGGATGCACATCAAACGCAAAGCATCTTTGTCCAGATGTTGCCCCTCACGGGTAGCATTGTCATTAATTACTGTCTACTACCTAAAATGGGGGAATACAATTAATAACAAAAAGGATACATCTAAAGTAATGACCTTGGTCATCAGGGAATGAAAAAACATTATTTTTATATATATATATATATATATATATACTGTATATATTTTTTAATTTTCTATTTTTCCCACTTTTCACTCCCAATTTTCTTCCCCAATCTAGTTGTGTCCAATTACCCTGATTATGTCCTCTATACTGATTTGACCCTTCGCCGCTGACTGAGGACGCCTCTCAACTGACATACGACCCCTCCGGCACGTACAGTCAGTACAGACTGCATTTTTCACCTGCACAAGTTGAGTTCATACACTGACGGGCACTGTGTACGGAGGGCCACACTCCCATCAGCATTATTCCTCAGCCCTGTGCAGGTGCCATCAGTCAGCCAGCAGGGGCCCCAGTTGCACCAGTTATGAGGACCTATGGTCCGACTTTTTACCCCTATAAACAACAGCCAATCGTTGTTCATGCGCCCGCCCAGTCGGAAAGGCAGAGCTGAGATTCGATACGATGTATTTGAAACCCCAACTCTGGTGTGCTAGCATACTTTTTACCGCTGTGCCACCTGAGTGGCCATTAATTAGATTTGTTAGGTTTTCACAGCATTCCACGATCACACACAACTCCGTGTGGGTGTGACAATTGAGACAATTTTTGTTTGCTGTATAGCTTAGTACATTATGCACTTGAGTCCCCTAAAAATAACAGTTTTTGGTAGTATAACTAAATACTGTACATTATGATGCAGAAATTTCAGAAAATATATACAACATTTGATGTCTACATACACCTACGAGGCATAACATTATGACCACTGATTATCTCTTCATCACTGCACCTGTTAGTGGGTGGGATATATTAGGCAGCAAGTGAACATTTTATCCTCAAAGTTGATGTGTTAGAAGCAGGAAAAAGCGAGTTTGACTAGGGACAAATTGTGATGGCTAGACGACTGGGTCAGAGCATCTCCAAAATGGCGGCCAAGGCTCACTGATACACGTGGGGAGCGAAGGCTGGCCCTTGTGGTCCAAACCAACAAACGAAATAGTGTAGCTCAAATTGCTGAAGAAGTTAATGCTGGTTCTGATAGAAAGGTGTCAGAATACACAGTGCATCACAGTTTGTTGCGTATGGGGCTGCATAGCCGCAGACCAGTCAGGGCGCCCATGCTGACCCCTGTCCACCGCCGAAAGCACTAACAATGGGCATTTGAGCATCGAACTGGACCACGGACCAATGGAAGAAGGTGGCCTGGTCTGATGAATCACGTTTTCTTTTACATCACGTGGATAGCCGGGTGCGTGTGAGTCGCTTACCTGGGGAACACATGGCACCAGGATGCACTATCTTGGTGACAGATACCACAGCACACCTTCAGGGGTCTAGTGGAGTCTATGCCTTGATAGTTCAGGGCTGTTTTAGCAGCAAAAGGGGGACCAACACAATATTAACACAATTATAATATCATAATGTTATGCCTAATTGGTGTATATGGCAGAGCCTCTGTAGAGACACAGACGGTATATTAAAGGAAAAATGTTTTTAGTATTTTCATACAATAACTAATTGTATTTTCATACAAAAAATAATTATGCCCACTTGTCAACTCTAATCTTGTAGAAGTTTACCCTGGCCAAAGAGAACCATAGCGTACCACACCCTGACAAATCAGACTCTTAACCAGCCATTTTTTTTTTAACCTTGCCAGAGTCAAGTGGTGGTTTGTTTTACACTATAGCTGACATAAAAAATCCTGTATGTGACTGCTTGGCAATTGGAACCCAACTCATTTTATTGCTAATGTTGCTTCCAAAGGCAGTTTACTAATTTTTCTTCCACCACTTTTTGAATGAGATTTTGCTGCTTGTGTTTTGAAATGTGGCATCTCTAGTAGGGATCAGCTTTAAAAGGTGTAATTATAGGCAATATGGGATTACCTGGACAGAGAAAGAAATAAAGGACAGCCTAAATCAAAAGAAGAACTCTGATAAGTGCTGAAAGAAGCCTGGTATTATAAACCAGAAGATTACTTCAGAACACAGTTTAAGATGTGCTTAGTGCTAATGGAGGTCACACTAAATACTGACTTTTGCCTGTAGAAGTGATTTATGTAGATATTTCTTGTATTTGAGTTTGTATCCTTATAAACAGACTGAAAACTAAATATGGATGGTCTTTAAAACTTTACTGAATCATTCAATTCATGTGTTTCATTTCAGTCCCATTGCAACTGGTGTATAAAATCAAGCACCTAGACTTGCAATCTGCCTTTACAAACATTTGTAATAGAATGGGTCATTCTAAAGAGCTTTTAAAAGAAAAATTTCCCTCCTAGATATTCCATGATTGACTGTGACAGTTATTATTGCGAAGTGAAAGTGGTAAACCACATATAAAGCGGAGTTGCCAAGTGCTGAGGCGCATAATGCATAAAAGTCACCAATGCTCTGCTGTCTCAATACCCTTCCAAACCTTCTCTGGCATTAGTACAAAAACTGCACTGGGACCTTTATGGCATGGGTTACCATGTTCAGGCAGTTGCATGCAAGCTGTACATCACAGTGCCAAGCGTCGGATGGAATAGTGTTTATTGAATTTATTCATTAAATTACACTGATCAGCCATAACATTAAAACCACCTCCTTGTTTCTACACTCACTGTCTATTTTATCAGCTCCACCAACCATATAGAAGCACTTTGTTGTTCTACAATTACTGACTGTAGTCCATCTATTTTCCTGCATACTATTTTAACCTGCTTTCACCCTGTTTTTTAATGGTCAGGACCACCACGGAGCAGGTATTATTTAGGTGGAGAATCATTCTCAGCACTGCAGTGACAATGACATGGTGATAGTGTATGTAGTGCTGATTTGAGTGGATCAGACACAGCAGCGCTGCTGGAGTCAACTCACTGTCCACTCTATTAGACACTCCTACCTAGTTGGTCCACCTTGTAGATGTAAAGTCAGAGACGATTGCTCATCTATTGCTGCTGTTTGAGTTTATCTTCGAGACCTTCATCAGTGGTCACAGGACGCTGCCAACGGGGCGCTGTTGGCTGGGTGTTTTTGGATGGTGGACTATTCTCAGTCCAGCAGTGACAGTGAAGTGTTTATCCACTCATACCAGCACAACACACACTAACACACCACCACCATGTCAGTGTCACTGCAGTGCTGAGAATGATCCACCACCCAAATAATACCTGCTCTGTGGTGGTCCTGGGAGAGTCCTGACCATTGAAGAACAGCATGAAAGGGGGCTAACAAAGCATGCAGAGAAACAGATGGACTACAGTTAGTAATTGTAGAACTACAAAGTGCTCCTATATGGTAAGTGGAGCTGATAAAATGGACAGTTAGCGTAGAAACAAGGAGGTGGTTTTAATGTTATGGCTGATCGGTGTATAATATTATTTATGTATGGTACTAGCAGTCTGGGACACATCCAAACAACTGCAAAAATGTATTCTAAGAAATGAACTTGCTATCACCTTTGATTCCTGAACAAAGGACAGTACTGTAAATGAAAACAGAAGAGGGGGATTTACACAGAATGTCTTCATTGTCTAGAGCTGACCTCAGTGTCCTCACTGAAGAATTGTGCAGGCAGAGATACAGAGAGATGTTTGGCATCCTTGTCCGACCTTCATCCCTGACCATTTTTTCTCAAGGACATTGGGGTCAAGAACATTCCGTCCCTGACACTAAACAATCAGAACAGATTGTACCAGCTACAGTAATCATGTACCTTATCATTACTTATTTTATACTTGACGATTTATTGATCGAATCCATTCACTGCACTCTGAGTATTGCTGTGATATCATGACAAACATGCTTTTGGGCTTTTCCTCCTCCTTCTCTTTGTAGCTCTTGGAAAGACAGTGGAATGTCGTTTAGGAAACTGCCCCAATTTATTCTCATAATTCTTGCTGGCCTGTCAGGGCTCTGAATTTTTTGGCAGCAACCGACAGAAACACACTGAAGCCAAGATCTTGATTAACATCAAACGTTATATATACACGTTAATGCATATTAAACACATCCAGTGATGTCGGGTAATGGTTAACTGTCAAGTAATGGTGGTTAGTTAAGAGAAATTGCCAAATTTGAACACATTTTGATGTCTGATATGGAGAAAGATCTAATTCTGCTTGGTTTGGTCCATGTGTATTTAGGTTCCTATAATTAATTTGCACCAGGGGTGAACAATTATTGCAATCTTAGCTGTATCAAAGCTGGATGTCTAGATAAAACTGACAACACACACAAACCACACACAGATTTGGGCTGCATTGCTTTATTAGTGTGATTGCAGTAGACTTGTATTCACACCCCCACCAACTACATGCTTGCACACACACTCACCTGCCTGAGCAAAAGTATTTACACTCCCAACAAATACATGCTTGCACCACGGTGGCTAAGTGGGTAGCACTGTCACCTCACAGCAAGAAGGTCCTGGGTTTGATCCCCAGGTGGGGCGGTCTGCGTCCTTTCTGTGTGGAGTTTGCATGTTCTCCCCGTGTGTGCATGGGTTCACTCCGGGTGCTCCGGTTTCCTCCCACAGTCCAAAGGCATGCAAGTGAGGTGAGTTGGAGATACAAAATTGTCCATGGCTGTGTTTGACATTAAACTTGTAAGATGATGAATCTTGTGTAACGAGTAACTACCGTTTCTGTCGTGGATGTAACCGAAGGGTGTAAAACATGACATTAAAAATCCAAATAAACAAACAAACAAACATGCTTGCACACACACAGTTACCTGTGTTATCTGAGCAAAATTATTTGCACCCTTACCAAATACGTGCTTGCACACCCACAATCACATATCTGAGCAAAAGTAGTCACACCCCTTACCCTCACATGGTATGTACTTGCATACAACCTAGAACACCATAGCAACAAACCACTAGCACCCTAGCAAACATCTTAAACACCTTAGCAACCACCTAGCAACAGCTTAAGTACCAAGACCACCTAGATACACCTTAGCAACTGCATAACTACACCTTCTGCATGTTCCAACTCTAATCAAGATGTAGATGGGGTACCACCTGATCAACCACGCTTCTTGAATTTTGTTTGGGCTGTGTCTTTTTAAACACAACTCTTGTGTCTTTTTGAAAAATACTGTTTGGCTGTGTCTATCTAAACACACTATCTAGACACATTAATGGTAATATTTAGGGGTGTAACGATACACTCTGCTCACGATTCAATTCGATTCACGATGCTGA
Source organism: Trichomycterus rosablanca (assembly GCF_030014385.1). Taxonomy (NCBI): domain Eukaryota; kingdom Metazoa; phylum Chordata; class Actinopteri; order Siluriformes; family Trichomycteridae; genus Trichomycterus; species Trichomycterus rosablanca. The sequence goes on along the minus strand of NC_085995.1, from coordinate 15,351,396 downwards.
GTTCACGATTCGATTTTCTCACGATTTTTTCTGAAGTGTAAACAGTGCAAAACAATGCACATTTTCTTGTACATTTTTAAGCAAAAAAAACTTCAGTCCCCTGCAATTAAAGGTAATTACCAAGAACAGAGTACTTTACTGTAACCTACTAACAGGTTTACCAAATTTAAGTTACTTATTGCCATCTTAAATTGAAAATCAAAGTAATCAAACAAGCTCGCTGAGCTGAGTCTTTAAACAGATTTTTTTGTTGCTTAAACTAATTTATTACCAAATTACTTGTAAAATGAATTACTAATGTAAAAAAAAACATTGTATTAAATGTTTATTATTTTAATGGCTTTATTTATATACTCAACTTGAAACAGAGTGCCACAACAATAAATTATAAAATACAAAAAAGACCCATTTCAATTAGACAAAAAGGTCTGATTGTGTATATTATTTGTAAATTTGCATCTACAGTGGAACAACACAACATCAACAAAGTATCACTCAACAAAATATAAATGAAAATGTGCAAAACAAAAAGCAGCATCCAGGTGACAGTATTTGTAAGTATTTAGTGAAGATTGGCATTCAGAAAAACTAAGGAGCTCATCTTTTAGGGGTTGATCCTGTTTCTCCCTTCTGTTATGATCTGCCCTGTTTTAGAAAAGATTCTCTCTGAGGGGACAGATGTTGCTACAATACACAGTGACATGTATAAGATGTGGGTAGACTGAACACTTGGTCTCCCACCAGCTAAGTGGGTCTGAACTTTACTTTAGTTTCCTGTCACTTAGGGCTGTCGCGGTGAAAGAATTTCCCCTTGCGATATTCAACCTGTCTCAATATCGCGGTATGCGGTAATATCGCCATTTTTTTTTTTTTTTGAAAATTACTTAATTAATCTGCATTTTAGAGCTATATAAACAAGCTTTATTGTTAGGCTATGATTCGGTATATTATTGCTTTATAATGACAAAGATGAGACAGCTTTAAGACCAATGAAATGCGTGTTTAATGTTAAATACAGAACAGAGCAGGGATGCGCGTCTTTTCTCTATTAAAAAAAGGTTTAAATTTAGCTCCTAGGCTAGATATACAGTGTGAAACGAAAAAAAAAAGTGTTTAGGCTAAATATTGTAAATACACATCTAATCAAAATATGGTAAAAAAGAAATATAATAAAGTCTGTAAGAGTTTAAACCTGCGTTATTATGCGCGCTAGAAGAACCAACACGTTCATCTGATGTGGTTTAGAGAGAATCTGAGTGGGGTAGCGATGTTCCCCTCGGTACTAAAACTCTCTCTGATGGGGCTCGTTACACTAATACACGTGTACTGTACCTGCATGCGACTTTACAATGCGACAAACTATCTATTTAGTAGGTATAATTAACATAACAATATATACTACATTTCAAGTTATTATTCGTTTCAATACATTTTTATTCAATGAAAAAATACATTTAAATCATTCCAGCAAGACCAGAAAGAGAATATTTGCAGGCTGCAATGCCATATTAACCGTCATGAAGTGTTTTAGTTCACCAAGGCTGTTTGAATATAGTCTAAATTACAAGTATTTATTGAGTGTGAACTCAATTTGATCATTAATAAACTTGCCTATAATTCCTGTTGCGATTGTTTACATTTTAAAACACAAAGCCTGACACTCAGCAGCAACGCATGAGAACAGGTTGCGGGAAAATGACGCTCCTAGCTCATTTTCATTATGAATTCATTTAACATTTATTACGCCCGAATGTAAGCGTAAAACAAGATGGACCCTGCAACAATATAAACAAAAAAAAATAGAAGAAAGAAAGAAAAAACTTGAACACCGCGGTGTTGCGGTTGCTTGGCATGCCCTGCGGTTGGCTGGTCTATACCGCGATATTTCAAAATTGCGGTTAGCGCGACAGCCCTACTGTCACTCATTTTCCTCACCTTTCCAGCGTGTAATGTCTGGCTACGTAAAGCGCAATGTAAAACTTCATCAGGTTCTCTCTCTCTCACTCTCTCCCTCCTGTTCGTGTGCGCACTGTGTGTGTGTGTCTGTAAGTTACAGACTGTAACCCCTCCCCTCCTGCTCAGTGTAAACACACAAACGCCACCATGTATCTTGACCAATCACGTGCGGCTTTAAGAAAAAAAAAAACTGAAAAAAAACCGAATCGGCTCCCAATGAGGAGCCGGATGCTGTCGTTCATTTATAGAGCCGACTCTTAGAGCCGGATTGTTCGCGACCGACCCATCACTAATAAATTACAGAACGCACGTGCACTCGTACAATCGCGAAGATGTCCATGATGCACATCGCTACATTTTTGCATCGCGATGCATCGTGAAACGTTACACCCCTAGTAATATTATTTGGTTTACATAGACTGAGCTTTAATGCACATGTGTAGTGGGATGTTGATTGTTATGTATTTGGAAGCACTATGGAAGCACTTCTGTAAGTCGCTCTGGATAAGAGCTAAATGCAGAAAATCTAAATGTAAATGTATTTATTACACAAGCAGCAAATAATTGAGCGATCTAGTGAACTAGTGTGCGTATGTAGATTAGAACACTACAGATCACAGTCATGACACTTTATCTGAAACACATGGACGCATGGTAAAAGCACAACTCATCAGAAAATAAGTACTTTAAATTTGGATGTCAAGAAAATGTGGAATTATCTCCTGATTATCTGGGGCGGCACGGTGGCTAAGTGGGTAGCACTGTTGCCTCACAGCAAGAAGGTCCTGGCTTCGATCCCCAGGTGGGCCGGTCCGGGTCCTTTCTGTGTGGCGTTTGCATGTTCTCCCCATGTCCATGTGGGTTTTCTCCGGGTGCTCCGGTTTCCTCCTACAGTCCAAAGACATGCAAGTGAGGGGAATTGGAGACGCTAGATTGTCCAAGACTGTGTTTGATATAACCTTGTGAATTGATGAATCTTATGTAATGAGTAACTACCGTTCCTGTCATGAATGTAACCAAAGTGTAAAACAAACAAACAAACAAATCCTGATTATCTTCATTTTTATCTCTCAGTTTCGGATTGCATTTGTATTTTCACTGCCAAATAATAATACAATTGTTTATGTACTGTTGTGAATATCACATTTTAACATCAGACTAAAGCATTAATTTAGATTTTATTAAGCTGGAAGGAGCCATTACAAGATAGTTAATAGTGGCCCTAAATAGATGTTCATGGTCAGCAATAATACTTAGGCTGCATCTTAGGCTTAATCTTTGTTCAATGTTTAGGGGTACTTGTTATAAATTGTTTAAACAAGGTAGACTGAGCCTAGTTTTTCCAGTCCATAGCTGTCCAGTTTTGGTAATATGATGCCAAATGTAGCCACAGATTCCTGTTCTTGCCATGGACCTTGATGTGGTCTTCTTTCAATTTTTAAATAAAAAGCATACTGTCTAGCTTCAAACTCTAGGAAAGATTTCAAAGGAGTATTATCATTACAGGATCAGATTTGGCTCTGAAATATTAGATACAAGATATATTTTTTTCAGAATTTATTTCACAATTAAAAAAAAAACTTTGTTCTTTGTGCAGGAAGAAGTCATTCCTGTTCTCGGCACTTTATGCGGCCTGTATACTTGGAGGTCGGCATGTGATGAAGCAGAGGGAGAAGTTTGAACTGAGAAAACCTTTGGTGCTTTGGTCCTTAACACTTGCTGTGTTCAGGTAATCACCCAATATGTACTGCCAATTAAAGATTTGGCTTGTTTATTTGGTGAATGCCATTCTGACTGAATGGATTAAAGCATGTATTCTTTGCCATGTACTGTTACCTTATATGACCTGATATCTATTAATTTAGAATACTTATTAAAAGCATAAACAGATCTATATTTAATCTATTTAGAAAATTCTTATTTAATGTTATATCAGTATTGTATTTTGATACCATGCTGACATACAACTGTTGCTTAATAAATTGCAGTCACACCAGGATCTTGTTAACTATGCTGAGTTTAGTTGTTTCACATCCTTTGCTAAGACACACCCGTTGATAAGTGTATGTCATCAGTTATAATATGATAAATCATATGTTTCTAATATTGTGGGAAGATTTTTTCTAATCCAGCATGACTGTGAATGACTGGTCATGAAAAGTGTGTTTTGACATGTTTGCTATGTAATTGCCGTACAATTACATTAAACTAAACGGAATGAAACTAAATTCACTTACTGAAAAGCTTATTGAAAATTCTATTCTAAAACCATAGGTATTAAGGCTAAGCTCACACTACCCAAATTTTGGAAGTTGTGACAGATGCGCAAGCTCGGAGGCAAATCAGCCTTTTCTTGGGGATCAAAAATGGGCTCTCAAATGCTATGTGTGAATTGTACAAAGAAGCAATCTAATATGCTTGCTGATCTCTCGCAGACGCCTGAAAAATAGACCCAAGTGTTAATATTTAGACCTGTTTGTGGCTTGTAGTGGGAAATGTATTGCAGCCGGGTTATAAGTGGCAGTGAGCGCCTGCCAATGGGAATGGAAGATACAGAGAGAGGGGAAACCCAAGGGAGGAGTTGTATAAACATCAGCAAGCATGGCTACAGCAAAATATAGTTTCTATCTGAATACATTGGTATACACACAAACTTTACAGTATTTGAAACCTTATTGTCCATGCCAAACCACAATATTATGTTTTCATTACAAAAATGAGTGAATTGGCGTGTGGATCAGTGAGTGGGTGAATACGTTTGAGCAGTCCGCTAAACATTGTATGTGATGCATGTGATTCTTACCAATGTCTTTCTGTTCTTTTTGTGTTAGTATATTTGGTGCTATGCGGACTGGATGGTACATGACGCACATCCTGATGACCAAAGGCCTGAAACAGAGTGTGTGTGATCAGAGTTTCTATAACGGACCTGTCAGCAAGTTCTGGGCATACGCCTTTGTGCTGAGTAAAGCACCAGAGCTCGGTAAGGCCATCTATATTCCCAAATCTCTGTTAAATATCGATTTAAGAGAAATGTTTTTGAAGGAAGTAAAAAATGGTCCTTTTTAGGGATGTAACGATACACTCTACCCATGATGCGATACGATTCACAATACTGGGTTCATGATACAATTTTTTTCAGATTTTTTTTTTTAACAAAACGAAATTGAAGACAAATTATGACAGTTTCCTTTTATTATTTCTCTTTAAAATAAAATACTCTGTTTGTGCTTATCTATTATTTATCTAAATAATTAATGCCCTTTTATTTCTCAGGTAAGTGTAAACTATTCAAAACAATGCTGGTTTCACTTTTTGTGTAAAAAAATAAATAAAAATAGCGCCAGTGTCCTCTGCTGTTTAAAGTGAATATCGTTTCATCTTAAATAAATAACCTATTAAAATCGTGGCACGTGCACCAATTTTTAACTGTCTTGTGGTGCACCGTTACATCCCTAGTCCTTTCATAAGTAAATAACACATCTGTTCAGCAATTGTCATCCTTCTCATTCTGTTGTCATATGCCAACGATTAGAAAACTCCATTTAATATAACATTATTACACTTTTTTTATTTATAAAAATTTCTAGCTCATCCCCTCCAATGTCTTTTACATGGTGTTTTTAATGGTTACATATTTACATTATTATAATGCTGCATTCAGGTGCTTTTACTCCCACACGACTAGGGGTGGGTTTATAAAATCGATTTTTCGATTCGAATCGATCTTTATTTGAACGATCCAATATCGATTCATATAAACGCGAGATCGATCTTTTAAATACGCCCCTTTTTACGGTGTACACGGAAATCTGTTACCCCTTTAATTTCGTGTGACCAGCCACTGTTTTTTTTGCGCAACGAGATCTGACCTGCACATCAGTTCAGCATGGCAGAAGCTCAAGTAATGTCTAGTCCACACTACACGATTTTTGCCCTGATTTTCGCTCGGCGACGGGTCAGCGCTAGGTTCGGGAGGAACTCGGTGTTCGCTCTGCGATCAAAACTCGGCTCTCAATCAATGTGAGAAACAGCGAGGGGAAACACAGGGGGGAGGTTGTAAACAGGTGGTACAGGGGCGTAATATAGTTTCTATCAGAATACATCAGCACACTAGTTTTACAGTATTTCTGACCTGATTGTTCTCTACAAAACAAAATATTTATTAACCTCCAACTCACTACAGAACGATCCATGCTGCTCGTGTTGCCAAATCCACTCAGATTCCTTTATTTTTCTCCGTTTTCTACATCAGCGCAAAAACTTTGATCTCTCGCTACTTGTTGATGTGCATGTTTGGACGTGGTATCATTAAACCTTTCATCACTTCTCACGTTTGTTTTCGTGACAAAATGTAGTTTTAGAGACCAGAGAAGCTCGCCTGTGATTCCAGTTGAAGATAGATGGTGTAGTGTAAAACCCCCCTATCACCTGTGAGTCGTGCAGTGTGAACATTACAGCGACCCGGCAAATCAGAAAGTCGTGTAGTGTAAACTTGGCATAAGCTGTTCAACAGCCAGGTGTATGTTTACATTACATTTACAATGTTGTAGTGTGTCAGACATATAAAATAATAATAAAAAATGAATGTTACTGTTTTCTGTTTTGGATTAATTATTTATGTAAACAAAATACACAAATATTTTTAATAATGAGTGTTCTTTGTACAATTATCACATTCGTTCTCTGAACATCTGTACATATTTAAACAAAACCTGTTAATGTAACTCAAATATGCCTAAATGTGTTGAATCGAAATCGAATCGAATCGAATCGGAAATCGAATCGAATCGGGACCTTGTGAATCGAATCGAATCGATCCAGGAAATTAGTGGCGATACCCAGCCCTACACACAACATATTTATTCATATTGAATAATTTCAGAAAATTATTATTTTGACATTTTAAAGCAAAAAAAGCTTTTAACTGTAACTTTTTTCTGAATTTGTTGAATTACAGTATGACAAAGTAAAAATATTTTATCTTTGCGTACGAGATAATATTACAGAGAAACTTCACAGTGAGGGCAAAAGACACAAAAAATTGTGTTGCAAAACAGCAGACCAAACAGAACCACAAACAAGAATATTTCTGGACATAAATGCACCCACATAGTTTTCTTTCTGTAATGCAGTTGGTCAACATTCCACTACAGCCCACGTTTTCACAAATTTCAAACTGAATTATCTGCATCTCAATGCTAATGAAATGCCAACGTACAACTTTTAAAACCTGTTATAGAAGCATCTTCTTGATTCTTATTATTTTATTTAATAGCTTGCCATGAGTAGAATTGTAATACACTTCTAATGGCCAGAGACAGTGATGTACATATGCTTAAGCTGATTTGAATGTAACCAGAAGCTGGTGGTTAATGGTTTAGCTTCTGACGACCTTCAAAACATAAAATCACTGTGAAACTACATTTCAGTTGGGCAGTGATTGAGGTATTTTGTTCTATTCTTCCTGCAAACACAACAAAAATTTTCCACACATTATCTATTGAGGACAGGTTAGGACTGCAGGCATGCCAGTCCAGTACCCGTACCCTCCTCTTCCCCAGCTTTGCCCTTGTAATGTGAGCAGCATGTGGTTTTGCGTTGCCTGATTGAAAAATGCATGGACGTCTCTGGAAAAAATTACGTCTTGAAGGCAGCATATGTTGCTAAATGTATTTTACAGTATTAATGCTGCCATCACAGAAGTGCAAATTCAGTTTTAGTTCTGTGAAAAAGTATTTGCCCCTCACTTGATTTCTTCTATTTTTGCTATTTTGTCACATTTAAATTCAAGAGAGTTCAAGTTCAAGAGAGGCTTAATTGTCATTTCAGACATAAACAAGTGCATATTGAAAGGAAACATCGTTCCTCCAGGACCAGGGTGCAACACAGAACACAAACAGTGCAAAACAATACAGTTTACACAGTACAGATATTTAAAAAAACAGTACAATAAATACGATAAATAAATGCAGAAGACATTTCTAATCTAAAGGAATTGAGGGGGACGAGACTAGAGACAAGAGCAGTGTTGGCCAGTACATGGTACTGAGTAAATGATAAGTGGGATAAAAAAACCTATTCTGATATACAGTTAGCAGCATAGAGTTAATATAGCAGCTGAGTGTATGTGATAACTTGCAATTTGACATCACTGTGGAGGAGTATTGGTGTACTCTTTATTGCTACACTGGAGGGTTTTCAATCATGAACTACCCATGTCAGCATCTCAGTGGAATTCAATTTAAGACTTTGCCTCGACCACTCCAAAATCTTCTTTTGTTTCTTTTAAGCCATTTAGAGCTGGACTTGCTTGTGTGCTTCAGATTAAAATGATTGCAAATTAGGTTTATAAGCAAAAATTAAAAACTTTCAGTTGGTTGTAATAAACCAATTAAAAAAGATCAATTTAAATAGTCCAAATTCAATACATAATGTCACTTTAAGTGAATACTGCAGTCCTTCATGACAAGCGTCTTTAGTATGTTTTCTTGCTATTATGACCAGCTGCAAATGTGATGTATAGCCTTATTTGCAACAGGGGGGTAAATAATTTTGATCACAACTGTAGGTCACAAACTGACAGGTGACGGTTTCCTTCAGGATTTTCTGATGAAGAGTAAAATGTAGGGTTCCATCAGTTAAGACAAGTCATACAGGTTTTGTGGAAGCAAAGTAGTTCCACCAAAGTACTACCACCACTATGTTTCATTTTTGGAATACAGATTAGTACTACCACCACTATGTTGGATTGTTGGAATACAGTATTAGTACTACCACCACTATGTTTGATTTTTGGAATACAGTATTAGTACTACCACCACTATGTTTGATTTTTGGAATACAGATTAGTACTACCACCACTATGTTTGATTGTTGGAATACAGTATTAGTACTATTACCACTATGTTTGATTTTTGGAATACAGTATTAGTACTACCACCACTATGTTCGATTGTTGGAATACAGTATTGGTACTACCACCACTATGTTTGATTTTTGGAATACAGATTAGTACTACCACCACTATGTTTGATTTTTGGAATACAGATTAGTACTACCACCACTATGTTTGATTGTTGGAATACAGTATTAGTACTACCACCACTATGTTTGATTTTTGGAATACAGATTAGTACTACCACCACTATGTTTGATTTTTGGAATACAGTATTAGTACTACCACCACTATGTTTGATTTTTGGAATACAGTATTAGTACAACCACCACTATGTTTGATTTTTGGAATACAGTATTAGTACTACCACCACTATGTTTGATTTTTGGAATACAGATTAGTACTACCACCACTATGTTTGATTTTTGGAATACAGATTAGTACTACCACCACTATGTTTGATTGTTGGAATACAGTATTAGTACTACCACCACTATGTTTGATTGTTGGAATACAGTATTAGTACTACCACCACTATGTTTGATTGTTGGAATACAGTATTAGTACTACCACCACTATGTTTTATTTTTGGAATACAGATTAGTACTACCACCACTATGTTTGATTGTTGGAATACAGTATTAGTACTACCACCACTATGTTTGATTGTTGGAATACAGTATTAGTACTACCACCACTATGTTTGATTATTGGAATACAGTATTAGTACTACCACCACTATGTTTGATTTTTGGAATACAGTATTAGTACTACCACCACTATGTTCGATTGTTGGAACACAGTATTAGTACTACCACCACTATGTTCGATTGTTGGAATACAGATTAGTACTACCACCACTATGTTTGATTGTTGGAATACAGTATTAGTACTACCACCACTATGTTTGATTTTTGGAATACAGATTAGTACTACCACCACTATGTTTGATTGTTGGAATACAGTATTAATACTACCACCACTATGTTTGATTTTTGGAATACAGTATTAGTACTACCACCACTATGTTTGATTGTTGGAATACAGTATTAGTACTACCACCACTATGTTTGATTGTTGGAATACAGTATTAGTACTACCACCACTATGTTCCATTGTTGGAATACAGTATTGGTACTACCACCACTATGTTTGATTTTTGGAATACAGATTAGTACTACCACCACTATGTTTGATTTTTGGAATACAGATTAGTACTACCACCACTATGTTTGATTTTTGGAATACAGATTAGTACTACCACCACTATGTTTGATTGTTGGAATACAGTATTAGTACTACCACCACTATGTTTGATTTTTGGAATACAGATTAGTACTACCACCACTATGTTTGATTTTTGGAATACAGTATTAGTACTACCACCACTATGTTTGATTTTTGGAATACAGTATTAGTACAACCACCACTATGTTTGATTTTTGGAATACAGTATTAGTACTACCACCACTATGTTTGATTTTTGGAATACAGATTAGTACTACCACCACTATGTTTGATTTTTGGAATACAGATTAGTACTACCACCACTATGTTTGATTGTTGGAATACAGTATTAGTACTACCACCACTATGTTTGATTGTTGGAATACAGTATTAGTACTACCACCACTATGTTTGATTGTTGGAATACAGTATTAGTACTACCACCACTATGTTTGATTTTTGGAATACAGTATTAGTACTACCACCACTATGTTTGATTTTTGGAATACAGTATTAGTACTACCACCACTATGTTCGATTGTTGGAACACAGTATTAGTACTACCACCACTATGTTCGATTGTTGGAATACAGTATTAGTACTACCACCACTATGTTTGATTTTTGGAATACAGTATTAGTACTACCACCACTATGTTTGATTTTTGGAATACAGTATTAGTACTACCACCACTATGTTTGATTGTTGGAATACAGTATTAGTACTACCACCACTATGTTTGATTGTTGGAATACAGTATTAGTACTACCACCACTATGTTTGATTTTTGGAATACAGTATTAGTACAACCACCACTATGTTCGATTGTTGGAATACAGTATTAGTACTACCACCACTATGTTCGATTGTTGGAATACAGTATTAGTACTACCACCACTATGTTCGATTGTTGGAATACAGTATTAGTACTACCACCACTATGTTCGATTGTTGGAATACAGTATTAGTACTACCACCACTATGTTTGATTTTTGGAATACAGTATTAGTACAACCACCACTGTTCGATTGTTGGAATACAGTATTAGTACAACCACCACTATGTTCGATTGTTGGAATACAGTATTAGTACTACCACCACTATGTTTGATTTTTGGAATACAGTATTAGTACAACCACCACTATGTTCGATTGTTGTAATACAGTATGAGTACTACCACCACTATGTTTGATTTTTGGAATACAGTTTAGTACTACCACCACTATGTTCGATTGTTGGAATACAGTATTAGTACTACCACCACTATGTTTGATTTTTGGAATACAGTATTAGTACTACCACCACTATGTTTGATTGTTGGAATACAGTATTAGTACTACCACCACTATGTTTGATTTTTGGAATACAGATTAGTACTACCACCACTATGTTCGATTGTTGGAATACAGTATTAGCTTTACTGCAGATGTAACGGGACCCATACCTTACAAAAAGTTACACCTTTAACTCTCAGTCCACAGAATATTATCCTAAAAAGTCTTGGGGTTTATTGGCTTTTTTTTTTTTTATTAACAGAGGTTTGTGCCTTCAAACTCTCCTTTGAATGCCATTTGCCCTGTGTCTTTCCTATTGTGGAAGCATGTACGTTGACCCTAATTGAGGCAAGTGAGTCCATGTTTATTTGGGTTCTTTCGTGACCTACTGTTTGTGTCCTTGATGCATTCTTGGTGAACTTTTGGTACAGTGGGGCCAAAAAGTATTTAGTCAGCCACTGATTGTTTAAGTTCTCCTACTTAGAAAGATGAGAGAGGTCTGTAATTTTCATCATAGGTACACTTCAACTATGAGAGACAAAATGAGAAAAAAAATCCAGGAAATCACATTGTAGGATTTTTAAAGACTTTATTTGTAAATTATGGTGGAAAATAAGTATTTGGTCAATAACAAAAGTTCAACTCAATACTTTGTAACATAACCTTTGTTGGCAATGACAGAGGTCAAACGTTTCCTGTAAGTCTTCACCAGGTTTGCACACACTGTAGCTGGTATTTTGACCCATTCCTCCATGCAGATCTCCTCTAGAGCAGTGATGTTTTGGGGCTGTCGCTGGGCAACACGGACTTTCAACTCCCTCCACAAATTAGGGTAGGGCTGGGCGATAGAGTGGGGCTGTGCGATATGGATCAAAAATAATATCTCGATATTTTTTGCTGAACGGCGATATACGATAGTATATATCGATATTTTTTTATCCCATAAGGTAATAACAAAAAGACACTTCTGAGACAAAGCTACATGTTCCAATTTTTTTACAGGCACTTTTATTAATATTCATGCTGGGGAAGCTTTACACAAGAACTATTTTTCCTTAAAAAAAAAAAAAATAAAATTGCTATTCTAAGAAAAATAAAAGTTGTTTTCTAAGGCATCTCCTGTTGTGTAATGTGAATTACAAATATATTGTCTGGCCCTTTAAGAATGTTAAGTGTACTATAGGGCGCAGGGAGCGAGTGTGTAGGGAAGATGTCGGAATGACACGGTTTCCGGCTGAGCTTGTGTGACATTAAAAGTAAAACCCCGTTAAAGTAAACCCCTCGTTAACCCCCCACCCCCCCCATGTTTGGACTTTATACATTATTTTATGTATATGTCGCCATAACATTTACATAAATTTTTTTTTTTTACGTATAGAACTCAGTTCTGTAATACAGGCAGAACCAATCGTTCATGTTACTGTGTAACTATTACAACATTTAATGCATTTTAATCAGCGTTCTGCTTCATGCACTTTATTATTATTTAACAGCTTTCTTTGTTGTTTAATTGCTGTTTGCTCCTTGTTTACTGCAGAGTTAGTTCATGCAATTTAATAATGTTTGGTTGTTTATTGGCCGACAACAAGAAATACTATAATAGAAGATAAATAAATAAATGACATGCCGGACATCGGGCGATCGTCCAGTATAAACTAACACAACCACGTACAACATCCAGTACAGAAATCCCCATAATGTTTGTATTTACAGATAGAGCAAGTTTATGCATATCACATATACAAACACAAGAGTCAGAACAACAGGAGACGCACCGCTACGTTATTATTACTTTCTCAACACTTAATGTGAAGTAAATACGTGCATGTCAGCGCGTGCATGCGCTTGTATTGGTTTTTGAAACGAATAACGACTCGTTTTCTTGTTTTTTAACTTTGGGATTTGAAGTGAAAACGAATGACCAAAGGTACACGGAGCTGGAACCTTTTGTCTGGACTTGTTTTTGGCATTCTCTACAGAATACATTATTCTGCTGCTCATCTGACACTTTGAATTCGAACCATCTCCAAATAATTCCAAAAAGAGTCATTATTTTTCTTTTTAGTAAGCAGCTCCTCTTCGATAGCTTCTGTCATGTCTTTATCCATCTCCATGCTATCGCTGCCTGCAGGAATTACTGGTGAAGCGGTGGGGAGGGGCGAGTTGTGTTCAGTGAGGGAGAGAGGCGGGGCAGGTGAACATGTGCAGAGACACACTGGGAGAAGAAAAAGACGAACTGTCTGATCTAACTGGAACGCAACATCTACAGTGGGGTCAAAAACTATTTAGTCAGCCACTGATTGTGCAAGTTCTCCTACTTAGAAAGATGAGAGAGGTCTGTAATTTTCATCATAGGTACACTTCAACTATGAGAGACAAAATGAGCAAAAAAAATCCAGGAAATCACATTGTAGGATTTTTAAAGAATTTATTTGTAAGTTATGGTGGAAAATAAGTATTTGGTCAATAACAAACAAGCAAGATTTCTGGCTCTCACAGACCTGTAACTTATTCTTTAAGAAGCTCTTCTGTCCTCCACTCATTACCTGTATTAATGGCACCTGTTTGACCTCGTTATCTGTATAAAAGACACCTGTCCACAGCCTCAAACAGTCAGACTCCAAACTCAACCATGGCCAAGACCAAAGAGCTGTCGAAGGACACCAGGAAGAAAATTGTAGACCTGCACCAGGCTGGGAAGAGTGAATCTACAATAGGCAAGCAGGTGGGAGCAATTGTAAGAAAATGGAAGACATACAAGACCATTGATAATCTCCCTTGGGGTCAAGATCTCATCCCGTGGGGTCAAAATGATCATGAGAACGGTGAGCAAAAATCCCAGAACTACACGGAGGGACCTGATGAATGACCTGCAGAGAGCTGGGACCAAAGTAACAAAGGCTACCATCAGTAACACACTACGCCGAGAGGGACTCAAATCCTGCAGTGCCAGGCGTGTCCCCCTGCTTAAGCCAGTACATGTCCAGGCCCGTCTGAAGTTTTCCAGAGAGCATATGGATGATCCAGAAGAGGATTGGGAGAATATCATGTGGTCAGATGAAACCAAAATGGAACTTTTTGGTAAAAACTCAACTCGTCGTGTTTGGAGGAAGAAGAACATCCCAAGAACACCATACCTTCTGTGAAGCATGGGGGTGGAAACATCAAGCTTTGGGGCTGTTTTTCTGCAAAGGGGACAGGACGACTGATCCGTGTTAAGGGAAGAATGAACGGGGCCATGTATCGTGAGATTTTAAGCCAAAACCTCCTTCCATCAGTGAGAGCATTGAAGATGGAACGTGGCTGGGTCTTCCAGCATGACAATGATCCCAAACACACCGCTCGGGCAACGAAGGAGTGGCTCCGTAAAAAGCATTTCAAGGTCCTGGAGTGGCCTAGCCAGTCTCCAGACCTCAACCCCATAGAAAATTTGTGGAGTCCGTGTTGCCCAGCGACAGCCCCAAAACATCACTGCTCTAGAGGAGATCTGCATGGAGGAATGGGCCAAAATACCAGCTACAGTGTGTGCAAACCTGGTGAAGACTTACAGGAAACGTTTGACCTCTGTCATTGCCAACAAAGGTTATGTTACAAAGTATTGAGTTGAACTTTTGTTATTGACCAAATACTTATTTTCCACCATAATTTACAAATAAATTCTTTAAAAATCCTACAATGTGATTTCCTGGATTTTTTTTTCTCATTTTGTCTCTCATAGTTGAAGTGTACCTATGATGAAAATTACAGACCTCTCTCATCTTTCTAAGTAGGAGAACCTGCACAATCAGTGGCTGACTAAATAGTTTTTGACCCCACCGTATATCGATATATGCGATATTGTCTTATCTTATATCGCGTATGAAAATATATCGATATTTTATATCTCGATATATCGCCCAGCCCTAGTCTGGAGATTGGCTAGGCCACTCCAGGACCTTGAAATGCTTTTTACAGAGCCACTCCTTCGTTGCCCGAGCGGTGTGTTTGGGATCATTGTCATGCTGGAAGACCCAGCCACGTTCCATCTTCAATGCTCTCACTGATGGAAGGAGGTTTTGGCTTAAAATCTCACGATACATGGCCCCATTCATTCTTCCCTTAACACGGATCAGTCGTCCTGTCCCCTTTGCAGAAAAACAGCCCCAAAGCATGATGTTTCCACCCCCATGCTTCACAGTAGGTATGATGTTCTTGGGATGCAACTCAGCATTCTTCTTCCTCCAAACACGACGAGTTGAGTTTTTACCAAAAAGTTCCATTTTGGTTTTATCTGACCACATGATATTCTCCCAATCCTCTTCTGGATCATCCATATGCTCTCTGGCAAACTTCAGACAGGCCTGGACATGTACTGGCTTAAGCAGGGGGACACGCCTGGCACTGCAGGATTTGAGTCCCTCTCGGCATAGTGTGTTACTGATGGTAGCCTTTCTTACTTTGGTCCCAGCTCTCTGCAGGTCATTCATCAGGTCCCTCCGTGTAGTTCTGGGATTTTTGCTCACCGTTCTCATGATCAATTTGACCCCACGGGATGAGATCTTGTGTGGGGCCCCAGATCGAGGGAGATTATCAATGGTCTTGTATGTCTTCCATTTTCTTACAATTGCTCCCACAGTTGATTTATTCACACCAACCTGCTTGCCTATTGTAGATTCACTCTTCCCAGCCTGGTGCAGGTCTACAATTTTCTTCCTGGTGTCCTTCGACAGCTCTTTGGTCTTGGCCATGGTTGAGTTTGGAGTCTGACTGTTTGAGGCTGTGGACAGGTGTCTTTTATACAGATAACGATGTCAAACAGGTGCCATTAATACAGGTAATGAGTGGAGGACAGACGAGCTTCTTAAAGAAGTTACGCCAGAAATCTTGTTATTTTCCCCTGGTCTGCTCTGGTGCTTTGGTTTCCACCCACCGTCCAAAAACACGTCAGTAGGTTTATCAGCTACTCATAGTTACCTTTGGTTTCAGTAAGTAAATGGGTAAATGTCCTGCAACTAACTGATTCCCTTTTTAGGGCTCAGGGTATATACTCCGACGAGGCATAACATTATAACCACTGACAGGTGAAGTGAATAACACTGATTATATCATCACTGCACCTGTTAGTGGGTGAGATATATTAGGCAGCAAGTGAACATTTTATCCTCAAAGTTGATGTGTTAGAAGCAGGAAAAATGGTTAAGTGTAAGGATTTGAGCGAGTTTAACAAGGGCCAAATTGTGATGGCTAGACGACTGGGCCAGACCATCTCCAAAACTGCAGCTCTTGTGGGGTGTTCCTGGTCAGCAGTGGTCAGTATCTATCAAAAGTGGTCCAAGGAACGAACGGTGGTAAACCGGCGACAGGGTCATGGGCGGCCAAGGCTCATTGATGCACGTGTGGAGTGAAGGCTGGCCCGTGTGGACCGATCCAACAGACAAGCTACTGTAGCTGAAATTGCTGAAATTAATGCTGGTTCTGATAGAAAAGGTGTCAGAATACACAGTGTGTCACATTTGCAGGACTGTTTTAGCAGCAAGAGGGGGACCAACACAATATTAGAAAGGTGGTCATAATGTTATATCTAATCAGTGTATATCTGAGTCAGGGTCTTGGTGGGTTCGAAAACCTATAGTCCTCTAGAGGCTGTTAAAAAGTAGTGCACTGGAAGGCCTTTTCATAAATTTAGAAGTCCGTCTGTAGGAATTTGTGCAAATTTATTCAAAAGAGCCTTTGCAAGGCCAGACACTAATGTGGGGAAAAGATGGCCTGGCTTTTAGTCTGCATTGCAGTTCATTGCAACAGTGATCATGGGTTTGAAGTCAGGGCAGGCCACTGGATTTCCTCCACACTACACTCATCAAACTATATATTTATAGAACTCACTTTGACTATGAGCACAGGAGCACAGTTCTGGGTAAAAGGGCCCTTCACAAAATAATGGCACAAAGCATATAATTTATATCATTGCAGGAGGGGTGTCCACATACATTTGACCATAAAATGTACTTAAATTTTACCACAGCCCTGCTCCTGACATCAGATATTACAAATATGTCAAATATACACCGATCAGCCATAACATTAAAACCACCTCCTTGTTTCTACACTTACTGTCCATTTTATCAGCTCCACTTACCATATAGAAGCACTTTGTAGTTCTACAATTACTGACTGTAGTACATCTGTTTCTCTATATACTTTTTTAGCCTGCTTTCACCCTGCTCTTCAATGGTCAGGACCATCACAGAGCAGGTATTATTTAGGTGGTGGATCATTCTCAGCACTGCAGTGACAATGACATGGTGGTTGTGTGTTAGTGTGTGTTGTGCTGGTTTGAGTGGATCAGTTTCAGCAGTGCTGCTGGAGTTTTTAAATGCCATGTCCACTCACTGTCCACTCTATTAGACACTCCTACCTAGTTGGTCCACCTTGTAGATGTAAAGTCAGAGACGATCGCTCATCTATTGCTGCTGTTTGAGTTGGTCATCTTCCATACATTCATCAGTGGTCACAGGATGCTGCCCACGGGGCTATTCTCAGTCCAGCAGTGACAGTGAGGTGTTTAAAAACTCCATCAGCACTGCTGTGTCTTATCCACTCATACCAGCACAACACACACTAACACACCACCCCCATGTAAATGGTATTGCAGTGGTAAGAATGATCCACCACTCAAATAATACCTGCTCTGTGGTGGTCCTGGGAGAGTCCTGGCCATTGAAGAACAGCATAGAAGGGAGCTAACAAAGCATGCAGAGAAACAGATGGACTACAGTCAGTAATTGTAGAACTACAAAATGTTTCTATATGATAAGTGGAGCTGATAAAATGGACAGTGTGCACAGAAACAAGGATGTGGTTTTAAGGTTATGGATGATCAGTGTACTTTGCTATATCACTCGAATTGATCAAGCAGAAAATGGCTTTTAAATATATTGCATTTGCTCTTTCAGCAGCTTATCTAAAATCATACTGGTGTCTGAGACATTTATTCATTTATTTAGTGCATAGACAGAAGTGCTTCCAGCCTTTTACTTACAGATAAGCGTTTAGAGGGAAGTGAATCCAAGTATGTGACACATGAGAAGCCAAATGAATTTACACTACTTGTGGCATCACAGATAGGTGACAATTCTATGATTTTGCTTTGTCAGCGTATTTGATATATCATGGATTAATTAAAGAATTTCAGACAGAAGAATATTTTAAATGTCGTATTCAATGAGGATTTGTTTTTTTGACACATCCTTTCTAGAGAAGTGTATTGTGTATGAAAAATGTGTTTCAAGTGAAAAAGCTTCATAGCCTTAACCCATCTTAAAGTTGGCCATCTGGGCAAGAAGAGCAACGAGGTATGAATGGACAAAACAGAGCGCTAAAAGAGCTCCAAGAGTCTCGAGCAGTTTGACAGACAACCAACTCCATAAATCAGAATGAGGACAAAGGTTATATGGCCTTATGAGAGGAGAATTAAATTCTTATATCAGTGATATAAAATAAACGTTATACTTCTAACTTTGTGGCCATAGCTTCAGGAAGGCCCTTTTTTGTCCCAGCATGACCCAGCCCCTGTGTACCAAGTGAGGTTTATAAAGACATGGTTTGATGAGTTTGGTTTGGTGGCCTGTTCAGAGCCATGCCCTCAGTCATATTACACATCTATTAAAGGTAAATTGGAACATAGATTACATGTTCCATCAGGGTATAGTTCCATCATAGTCAAAGTAAATTTATATGGATTTTAATTCACTCTTCTTTAAGCTGACAGGTGAACCCAAATCATGGCAAAATGCCCTCCACCAAATATCAGAGCTTCTAGACCTTTTATTCTTAAGACTACATGCATTTGTTACTGTATCTTTTTTGGCATGGCCACCTAATGAGGTGCATATGCCCAAGAATATGGAACAGCAGTCCTTCTAACCCTTGCAGGCATGGTTGGATGTTAGCTACCTAATGCATCATGTAGTAACCTGTCTGAAAGTGTCTGCACTTATGTTGTTTCTTCAGGTTTTTGTCATGCCATGAATAATTTGTTATCTTTCTTGTCCAACAGGTGACACCCTGTTTATTGTTCTTCGTAAGCAGAAGCTGATCTTCCTGCACTGGTATCATCACATCACTGTTCTGCTGTACTCCTGGTACTCCTACAAAGACATGGTAGCCGGCGGAGGCTGGTTTATGACCATGAACTACCTGGTTCATGCTGTAATGTACTCATACTATGCTCTCAGAGCAGCTGGTTTCAAGGTCTCACGGAAGTTTGCCATGTTCATCACAATAACTCAAATCACGCAAATGCTGATGGGCTGTGTGGTTAATTATCTGGTGTACCAGTGGATGCAGCAGGGCCACGAGTGTCCGTCTCATGTTCAAAACATTGTCTGGTCTTCACTCATGTACCTCAGCTACTTTGTGCTCTTCTGCCAGTTTTTCTTCGAAGCTTACATCAACAAGACCAAATCAAAGAAAGTCAAGAAAAGCCAGTAATGTAATATGTACCAAAATATTAATTAAAATAAAAGAGAGGGGTGAAATGGGTTTGTAATAGAGGAAGAATCAATGTAAGGATTTTGAATGGGTCCCAGCTGGGAAGGTTTACAGAATCTGAGTGGTGGATCTAAGCTTATGCATACTGTACTACTAACACAGATATACCTCCCTTTTACTGGGGTGGGCTCTGCTGAGCGGCACTGAGGAATTATTATTATGATAATAATTTAAACTGAAAAATGTGTCTTATGTGAAATTCATGTGCCCAATGCTTTTCTTGATATTAAAATTATTTATACATTAAACAGGAAAATAAATTGAGTAAATAATCCAGATTAAGGGAGATTAATATGAGGGAACAATCTAGAATTGTTTTCTGAATTGTTTGTCTTTATCATTGAATCAGTTATCAGTGTAATTTGTATTTATTTTTATTAGACACTGGCGTGACTGGTAGTTCTGATTGAAAGCTATGTCGATGGACACATGCTGTGTTTCTGTGTTTTGTGTTTAGCATCACAGCACCAAATTTTCTCAGGTTGTCTTAGAATGTTCCATCGATGTGCATATCACTTATGGAAAAAAGGGATCAAAAATAACAAGGTGAACTAGTTAGTCATTTCAATGCCAGTAAAAACACACACTTAATAAAAATAATAATAAAAGAACGTGACATATTAGATAGTGCTCATTCAACCATCCCTTTCCTTTCCGAGCTTTTTGTTGCCCTCTAGGGGCCATGACGTGTTACTTCCCAAGGCTAAAGATCAGCATCTACAGTATGTCATTCTGTTAAAAACGTGCTGAATAAGGCCAGAGTTGTGGAGTTGAGCATATTTAAAATTTGCACCGTGTCTGTGTTCACTGTAATAAATCTGTCTTTAAAATGTGTCTGTTGTACTGTTATATGTAAAGCAATTTTACCAAAGAGCAAAAATAACCATGCCTCTGACGGCTTCATTGCTTTAATCAGATTCACTTTACATGTAAACAGTCAAAAGTTTGTAAGCATTATTCTTGCTTATGTGCTTACAGTTTACTTCTATTAAAGGTTATTAACATATTTTGTAATTATTTATTAAACAATTTTAATTGATCATTGAAGGCACAGTGACACTGTGTAGCGTTGTAGGTTTACAGCAAGAATGTCCTGGGATTCCCTGGCTGTTTGCATTTTGCATGTTCTTGCTGTGTTTGTTTGGGTTCCTTCCAGCGGCTTCGTTTCCCTCCCACAACTTTAAAGAAATGAAGTCAGTCCAGTTTAAGCTACTAAAAAGCGTGTGTGATATACAGTGTATCACAAAAGTGAGTACACCCCTCACATTTCTGCAAATATTTTATTATATCTTTTCATGGGACAACACTATAGAAATAAAACTTGGATATAAGTTAGAGTAGTCAGTGTACAACTTGTATAGCAGTGTAGATTTACTGTCTTCTGAAAATAACTCGACACACAGCCATTAATGTCTAAATAGCTGGCAACATAAGTGAGTACACCCCACAGTGAACATGTCCAAATTGTGCCCAAAGTGTTAATATTTTGTGTGACCACCATTATTATCCAGCACTGCCTTAACCCTCCTGGGCATGGAATTCACCAGAGCTGCACAGGTTGCTACTGGAATCCTCTTCCACTCCTCCATGATGACATCACGGAGCTGGTGGATGTTAGACACCTTGAACTCCTCCACCTTCCACTTGAGGATGCGCCACAGGTGCTCAATTGGGTTTAGTCCATCACCTTTACCTTCAGCTTCCTCAGCAAGGCAGGAAACCTTCAGCTTCCTCAGCAAAGCACCTCATCTTGGAGGTGTGTTTGGGGTCGTTATCCTGTTGGAAAACTGCCATGAGGCCCAGTTTTCGAAGGGAGGGGATCATGCTCTGTTTCAGAATGTCACAGTACATGTTGGAATTCATGTTTCCCTTAATGAACTGCAGCTCCCCAGTGCCAGCAACACTCATGCAGCCCAAGACCATGATGCTACCACCACCATGCTTGACTGTAGGCAAGATACAGTTGTCTTGGTACTTCTCACCAGGGCGCCGCCACACATGCTGGACACCATCTGAGCCAAACAAGTTTATCTTGGTCTCGTCAGACCACAGGGCATTCCAGTAATCCATGTTCTTGGACTGCTTGTCTTCAGCAAACTGTTTGCGGGCTTTCTTGTGCGTCAGCTTCCTTCTTGGATGACGACCATGCAGACTGAGTTGATGCAGTGTGTGGTGTATGGTCTGAGCACTGACAGGCTGACCTCCCACGTCTTCAACCTCTGCAGCAATGCTGGCAGCACTCGTGTCTATTTTTTAAAGCCAACCTCTGGATATGACGCCGAACACGTGGACTCAACTTCTTTGGTCGACCCTGGCGAAGCCTGTTCCGAGTGGAACCTGTCCTGGAAAACCGCTGTATGACCTTGGCCACCATGCTGTAGCTCAGTTTCAGGGTGTTAGCAATCTTCTTATAGCCCAGGCCATCTTTGTGGAGAGCAACAATTCTATTTCTCACATCCTCAGAGAGTTCTTTGCCATGAGGTGCCATGTTGAATATCCAGTTGCCAGTATGAGAGAATTGTACCCAAAACACCAAATTTAACAGCCCTGCTCCCCATTTACACCTGGGACCTTGACACATGACACCAGGGAGGGACAACGACACATTTGGGCACAGTTTGTACTCACTTATGTTGCCAGCTATTTAGACATTAATGGCTGTGTGTTGAGTTATTTTCAGAAGACAGTAAATCTACACTGCTATACAAGTTGTACACTGACTACTCTAAGTTATATCCAAGTTTCATGTCTATAGTGTTGTCCCATGAAAAGATATAATGAAATATTTGCAGAAATGTGAGGGGTGTACTCACTTTTGTGATACACTGTATATACACCAATGAGGCATAACATTAGGACCACCTTCCTAAAATTGTGTTGGTCCCCCTTTTGCTGCCAAAACAGCCCTGACCCGTCGAGGCATGGACTCCACTAGATCCCTAAAGGTGTGCTGTGGTATCTGGCACCAACATGTTAACAGCAGATCCTTCAACTCCTGTAAGTTGTGAGGTGGGGCCTCCATGGATCGGATTTGTTTGTCCAGCACATCCCACAAATGTTTGATTGGATTGAGATCTGGGGAATTTGGAGGCCAATTCAACACCTCAAACTCATTGTTGTGCTCCTCAAACCATTCCTGAACCATTTCTGCTTTGTGACAGGGTGCATTATCCTGCTGAAAGAGGCTGCAGCCATCAGGCAACAATGCTTAGGTAGGTGGTACGTGTCAAAGTAACATCCACATGGATGGCAGGACTCAAGGTTTCCCAGCAGAACATTACCCAAAGCATCACACTGCCTCTGCCCGCTTGCCTTCCTCCCATAGTGCATCTCGATGCCATGTGTTTTCCAGGTAAGCGTCGCACATGCACCCGGCCATTTTACTGCTTCTAACACATCAACTTTAAGGATAAAATGTTCACTTGCTGCCTAATATAGTCCACCCACTCACAGGTGCCGTGATGAGGAGATAATCAGTGTTATTCATTTCACCTGTCAGTGGTCATAATGTTATGCCTGGTTGGTGTATATACATGTGAGTGTGTGTGGAGTTGTTATCAGAAATAATCACCATGATTAACCTTAGTTGGAACCATCTCAGTCCTCTTATCTAAACCTACAGCTTAAAAAGGAGAGTGCACAAGAGATTAATTTTATACAATCTGGAAGAAATTCTGAAAAGATTAATGGTCCAAAATTTACATTATCCCAAATTTAGACTATACCCTGACCAGGATAAGTGGTTAGACAAAATTTTTATATTTTACTATTTGTATTAATTAAGTGAAATAACTGGGGCAGTGCCTTATTGTCAAAAAGCAGTACTACATACCAATTCGAGTATTACTGATTTAACTGAACTAAACTGCAACATAACCATTTTTGGCATAATAAAAACAATTCTGTCTGATAGATTTTTATTCAGCTGAGCTAAGCTTTAGAGACAACTTGCCCTAAAGCATGTTGCTTTAAAAATGAAATGAAACCTCGTGTTAAGCACTGCTCAGTTATTTTATGTTTTGCTACTGCTTTGTCCTGGTCTTTCCAATACTGCTGCTCCACCCAAGCAAAGATAAATTACGATAAAAATTAGCCAGAACTGTTGGGTCAGCTTACAACACTCACTTGACTTGCATGCAACAACCTTTGTTTTGCACTTTTTAGTAGAGTTTTAGGTTTATATTTACATCTTGCAAAATGTTTTTCTTTAAAAAACTACAATACACCTATGTAGTTCAGCTTCTGCATTTATTATTTTTTTTTATATATTTCTATATTATATATATTATTATAAGGTTACTCCAAAAATTGAGGTCATGCTGCCATAAAATTACCGTAAAAGCATGTATTTAAAGGCCAGCAGGAAGAGATGCAGGTGACTGACAGTGCCAATTGGCTTTAGCTGAAGGAGTTTCTTGGTCTAGCCCGGCGTATTTCCCTGGCGCTTATGTCAGCATTTATTATTTATTTATTTATTTTATGAAAATCAGCTGATGGTGTGGCACTGTTTTTGCCTCAAACATAAGGTCTTATGATGTGCAACAATACGGGGTCGTCGTATCATTTTTCATTTCAAAATTCTCCACACATTCTCTATTGGGGCAGGTCAGGACTGCAGGCAGGCCAGTCCAGTACCCGTACCCTATTCTCCCACAGCCATGCTTTTGTAATCTGTGCAGCATGTGCTTTTGCACTGACATATTGGAAAAGATGTGGTCCATAACAGAAGTAGAAATGATCTTTGTTGAGACCATGGCTTTTGGACCTGTTGCTGAAACAGTCTGGATGGTCCTTTACAGCCTTGGTCTGGAGCACACAGTGTATATTTCTTCCAAGAAAAAATTGTCTGACCACAATACACGTTGTGAAGGCCAATACCAGATGCCTCCAAGCCCATGTAACTCAATGCCACCTTTGGACATGGGTAACATAAGGCTTTCTTTTTTGCAGTTCTATATTTATTAAAGTTTAAGTTCCCTTAGCTTCTTTGATTCCACATTTGTGTACTTTAATTTAATTAATTTGTGTATTTGTGTAATTTGTGTGGGGTGAAAATTCAGAGACTAGTTTGTTCTTGAAAATGTGTGTGATTTCGTAAATTATGCAAATTAGCTCAACATCTAAGTGGGTGGAGCTTTATGTTTCTTATAATTTTAATAATAATAAATTTCATTTTGATGTTTTACTATGGTGTTATCCTGGTCAGGGTCATTTTGAGGCCTGCTTTCCCAGAATCACTGGCTGCAATTCACTAACACACTCCGAACAGGACACAATCCATTGTGGGGCCTCCTGGGTCGTGGGCTTGTGCAGTTTACCACCCAAGCGCCCAATAATAGTAATAATTCATTATTACCATTTTGCTGACCTGAACTAAAGGCTTCAGTATGTTATGAGCCAGTATTCTATGATCTACATTCATGGTGAGTAATAATTTTATGTAGATGTGTTAACTGCCTTAAGGATGAACCTATGTCTGTTAGCTATAATTTATTTTACCAGTAAGGCAGGGCCAAAGTACAATTTTTTTTTTCTTTTCTACTGATTAGTAACCCATGTCTGTGACATTTCTATCATATTCAATTTCAGACAGATAAGGATATCTTATTTCTTTTTTCTTCTAAAGTTAATTAAAGGAGCAAATGGGAGTTAAACAGTGCATATTTATTCATCATGAGCAAACAATGTCTCTTACACACCAGTTCGCAATGAATATTAATAATCCCTGACTGAAAACTCAATTTTCAATGTTCCCTCCTGTAATGAGTGTGTGATGGGAGCCGTCAGAGTGTTTGCACGGGTAGAAATGCAGCTTGTCAGACGAGCATGAATCATTAATTCCCAGTACTTTTATATCTGCATACTAAGCAAATCACGTTTATTCACACTTGTGGCTTGCAGAATCACAATTAAGATGTTCAAACTCAAAACACATATGCAGTTATACCTAAAACATTACAAGACCAATTTTCAGTCTGAGACAGCCTAGGTAGGATTTATGTCAACTATTAGATTTTTATAATAAACATTTGAATAAATATTCTTGATTAAATAGATCACTAGCAGCTAGCTATCTGTCTATCTACCTACCTACCTACCTACCTACCTACCTACCTACCTACCTACCTACCTACCTATCTATCTATCTATCTATCTATCTATCTATCTATCTATCTATCTATCTATCTATCTATCTATCTATCTATCTATCTATCTATCTATCCATCTTAACCCCCTTTTCAGGAAAGGTTTAAACATAAAATGCAATGAAACAAGGAATCTGGGATTTGTTCATATTATTTCGTAAATATACACACATATGACGCCTGCAACACACTTACAAATGTTGGGACAGAGACAGTAAAACTTAATTTTCAAAACACTGATCTGGACTGCAGTCACGCTAGGCAGGTACATAAACTCTTTCTCTCTCTCTGTGTGTGTGGTTTTTAATTGTTTTATAAACTTTTACTCACTTTACTTACTTTTACTTTGCCCCATTGACCCTTGTTGCATGGTATATTGTGTTGCAGACATCACACTTAAAAATTTGTTTATATTTACAAAATACAATCAAGTTGGTTAGCCGAAACATTAAAAGGTATTTTTTTGTATAAAAAAATCCATAAAGGTTAAGTGAATTAACAAATCACAGTTTTTGTTTTATTTTACAAAATGCCCTCTCTCCAGAAATGGTGTTTGTACTATTTAGGCATACTATGTAGTCTATAGTTTGAGGTTTGGTACACAGCTTTGAGATGGTGTATGTGTAGGCATGCTATGATAGTTGATGTAGGTGGGGGCTGGTCCAGCTTTGTTTTGATGACTTAATGAAAACGGTAATCTGTGGAGAACAATCGTTGCATTTTAGAGCAAGATAACAGGCATTTTTTTTTTATTAAGAAATTAATCTTTCAAATGATTGTATTTACTAAACTGTGACTTAGATTACTAAACATTTTACCTTGGTTTACACAGGCTGTTCTAAACCTTTTGGTCAGCTGTTCTACAGCAGGGCCTATATATACTGTATATATATATACTGTATATATATATATATATATATATATATATATATATATATATATATATATATATTATGTTACAATAAGAAACTATGGCAGCAGGTATTGAGGGTGGAATTATTTTCATTCAAACAAAAATTTTTGTTCAGTTTGAGAACCCCTGCTTTAGAACAATGAAGATTTGCTGACTCATTGTTATTGCAGTCTCTAGCAAAAAATATCTTAATAACCAAATGTCTTTTACCAGAGCTAAAATCATTTGTAATGAACTTTACTCTCATCACAGACGTGTTGCGAACTTTACACTTGCATGATCGATTGTCTTAGTTTGGAATACATATTGACGTTTATACATTTGGAAATCAGTGAAAACACAGTGACAATCAAAACAAACACAATGTTTTTTGGTGTTTATTTCTGTATTATTAATTACTGAATAAGTCTAAATAATTTAAACTTTTCTTTAATATATTGCAAAGACAAAAATACTGTGTATTTAAGTTAAACAATAAAACATAAATTTTTGTTCAGAAATCTGGTTATTGTATAAGATAAGATAAGAAAAGAGACAAGATAAGATAAGACTTTATTGATCCCCTTGGGGAAATGAACTTGTTACAGCAGAAATGAAAGCAGGAAAAAAAACACTTAGTGTGTAGTTATTTACGGTAAAAAATATTCCCTTTAAGAACAGTGATATACATAAATTATCATGAAAAAATATAATATATACATTAAAAATATGAAGAATATATTACATATTGCACTTATTGTAATATATTACATATTGCACTTTTTGTATTGCACCATAGACGTGAAGTGTAATTATGAGAGACATATGACATGTTACATATTATCATTGTAAGCCCTGTTGGCTGCAGGAATGAAGGACCTGCGGTAGCGCTCCTTCTTACACAGGGGGTAGAGCAGTCTGGTGCTGAAGGAGCTTGTTAGGACCCCTACAGACTTGTGTAGTGGATGTGAGGTGTTGTCCAAGATGGATGACAGCTTGGTTATAAAAGGTTCATAGAAAACACTCCTGTGTAGTCAGACAAGAAGCAGGATAAATAAAAAACCTGCATAAGACACTAATTTGACTTCTCAGTTTGGTTAAAAAAATTTATTAATGTTATTTTTGATAAAGCTAAAATATTATATGTAGTTGCTCAGTTGTTATAAATCATCTTGCATCATTGTGTACTATAAAATATTAAACTATTTCATAGTAAACATGTTAGCAACTTTGTTGTGATTTAAAATACTGTATATAAATAGTTACAAACAATAATCTTCTGCCTTTAAGTTAATAGGAAACATATGGCAGTTTATATAGTCTGATACACAGTAGGCTTGTGAAAATGGGTTGGCCAGATTTACAGGTTCTACATTACCCAATATAGATTACTGCTAGGATTCTTCTTTAGTTTTTTATATGACATACTACATTTTTTATTCTATTTATTCAATCACATAGTGTGTACAACATTGCTTGTGTACTTTAATACTTTAATACTTTTTGCTTGAATGTACCTGGAGCTGCTGTAATAACTGACGTTAATATTAATAACATTTTTAACATTCATAAAGTTACCTATCTATCTATCTATCTATCTATCTATCTATCTATCTATCTATCTATCTATCTATCTAATCTGTCTAGATAGCTAGCTAGCTAGCATGAAATTGTTTTCAATAATGAGAGGCCTTTTTCTTGACTTTTCTGCCTAGGTACATTGCTCTGAAAAATGATGTACTCCTTCCAATTTTTTTTCAGAATTTTGCATATGTCTTACACTACACTGGTGTTTCAGTGCAATAACTGAGATACTTTTTTTTTTTTTTTTTTTACCAAAACTTTGTGTGTATATCTTCACCGTCATAACTCTGTTTTTGTATTAGCTTTACAAACTTTCTTTTGCTTCATTCGGTCTATATCAGGGGTGTCAAACTCATTTTCACCGAGGGCCACATCAGCATTATTGTGGCCCTCAAAGGGCCGATTGTAACGTATTCTGCTGTGATTGCAGTCTGTTGTTTTTCTTGGAGGCTAAATTCTGCATTTACATTGTCCTCCTTTACCACAGACACAGCCTCATAACACAAGAGACGCACCGTTTTCTCTTCCTGAAGCGCAAACTTGTTTTCATTTTCATTAAATTTCCTCCTTCTGCTTAATTTTCTTACTTATCTTCTTGTACATTTTGGGATTATGTGTAAATATTTCTTAACATCATCTACTGGCGGGATGTGTCACTTTGCAGGTCACAAAATCAGCATGCATTTTGAGAGATGCAGTTAATGTAGGAGTTTACAGTGTATTTTAAGACAATTGTTTTGCCCTCACTAATAGTTTATCCCCCTTGCTCAGCTAGACAGACAGACAGACAGACAGACAGCTTTCTTCAGAATACAGTCGGTTTTATTATACACTGTGTGCACCAGAATGAAGTAAAAATACAAACAATAAAGAACTTAATACAGTACAAGCACACAGCTATAGTCAAGTGTTACATCTGGTACAATATGAGATTTAACCAAACGTAAAATAACGCTAACGAGTTAGCATTTTGTGTAAAGATACTAATTGCTATAGTAATGCTAATAACTGTATTTCATTATGGTAAATTTGTAACTAAAACGCTGTGATATACTCACTAAACATTTACAAACAACTGAGAATATAAACGCCACTACTTACAGACGATGCTTTGGTATTATACTGCAAGATAATTATTTATATTTATTATTATTGTTTACATTACTACCCGCGTTCTTTTGCCGTAAAAGTCACATGGCTTCGCAGCGAAGGTCAGTTAGTTGCCATGACTACGATGTCAACAGTTGCACTTAAAGGCGCAGGTGTCCCATTAAATTATAACTGCGTCTCTGTAACGACTCGAACCATCACAACAATCGTACAGTCGTTTAAGCTCTCGCGGGCCACATAAAATGACGTGGGGGGCCGAATCTGGCCCGCGGGCCGTGAGTTTGACACCCCTGGTCTATATGAATAAACAGAGCTGTCAGTAAAAGTACATAACCTTATCATTATATTCTTACAGCTGCAGAGTTTCTGTAAGAATATCCAATTTGCTGAATTCTAATTTTGGTGCTCATGAAACTTACAGGTAAACCTAGTCTGCAGAGTTCAGTCTATTTCTAACAGATCGGCATATTATTCAGCTTTAACTACTTCTAAATTCAGTACACGGCCAAACTCTCATCGAATCCAGGGTCATCTTGGCAAACATAATTTTATTTAAAACCTGCTTGTAAATCTCTGACTTGCAAACGTTTTTTGAGTTATTATTTACTGCCCCCTGGTGAATCTCTTTTGCTTTAACAACCAGAGATAAAGTTGCATTGCAAATACAGTGTCGTGTGCTTCACAATAATAATAGATCATGCAAGAATGTACGTATCACCCTGATTGTACACTGAGGAGGTTTAATTTTTATAAGTTCAATTCAAACTGAAGAGTTTGCCCGGCCTATAGTTATTTGTTTGTTTGTTTATTAGGATTTTAACGTCATTAGTTCACAAGGTTCATTGGTTCACAAGGTTATATCGAACATAGTCATGGACAATTTTGTATCTCCAATTCACCTCACTTGCATGTCTTTGGACTGTTTGAGGAAACTGGAGCACCCGGACTAAACCATGCAGACACGGGAAGAACATGCAAACTCCACACAGAAAGGACCTGGACCGCCCTACCTGGATATCAAACCCAGGACCTTCTTGCTGTAAGGCGACAGTGCTACCCACCATGCCGCCCACAGTTATTTGTACTTAATAATCAGAACTACTGAGTTTTTTTTTATGTATTTCAGCTTTCTTAATTTTACTTTAAGAAAAAAGACTGAACCAAATATAATTTATTAGAACCATTTCTAACCAAGGAGAACATAAAGGTTTGCCTTACATATGCAAAACACTGTGATGCCCAAGTCTTTTGAAATAATGTTCTATGAATTTTGATTAGTCAGACCTTTAAAAAAACACGAGCCTTGTTATTTTTTGGCATAAATCTACCAAATATTATCAGTAGTTTTGTAATGGTGGGGGATGTTTGCTGCTTGAGAGCATGGGAAACTTGCCATAACTGACATAATCATAAATTTTGTGCTCACAGAAAATCCTAAATGAGAATGCCCAGTTATCAGTCTGTGCTATAAGGTTCAAGTACAATTGTGTTATGGATCTAGACACAAATCTAAAGCACAAGAGCAGCCTCTGTATGGCTCAAAAAAAATACAGTGAAGCAGTTCATGCTGAAAAGCTATACAATTATGGCAATTCTGCAAAGAGGAGTGAGCCCAAATTCAATCAAAGTGATGGGGAAATATTATTTAAGGTCTTTGGAAACATTTGAATGCAGATGTTGCTACTAAAACTGGTACAATCAGTTATTTACTTTAAAAAAAAGCAATTACTTGTTAGTGCTGGTTTGTGATGATCGTTTATATATATATATATATATATATATATATATATATATATATATATACATATATATATATATACTGTATATATATATAAAAAAATCTTGTTTAAAATGATAAAACTGTATGAATTGTATCAATCACACTCAATATTGACTTATTTAGTGCGCTGCTCTGCATTGTACATTGTTGTCCCATACTGCTTACAGTCACTAAAATAATTCCATCTAAATTGAGAATTTATTTAAGAAAACTGTGAATTTGTTTGAGACAGCAGCTCACAATTTTGGACCAAACTGCTCCTAAGGCTAAAACACAAAGAGCCTGAATGTCCAGATTCATTCATTATCCCTCCTACTAAGTGAAGGGAGAAGGTCAGAGGTTGCAGAGCTCCATGGTGACCTGCAGGATCAACCGTAAAGCCTTTGAGTGGGTTGTTAATTCCTGATTTAGTCCCATCATCTGTGCACCTTTTGGACAGGGAGACAGAGACGCTCACCATCTGATGAGAGATGAGAGGAGTAGGGAAAAAAACTTCACTCTCTTTCCCTCTCTTGCTTAGTCTCTGTCTCAGCTGGATTATGCCTTCATCCTTTGATGGTTGTGTTTTAATTCCCCACAGCATGTTGGGGGAGTTTAGGGGGGTGTAGCACGGCCGAGCTACAGCTCAGCACTAAAACACTAAGATCCGTGTTTAAGTGAGGGACATGTTTCTTTTCTTTCTGTTGTCCTTTATTTTTCTACTTTTATTGTCTATGAACAGGTGGGCATGGAAGTATGACACCTTTGATCTCTGTTTGATTTGATAGTAGTGAGAATGTCTCAAAATATATATAGTATGAAGTAGTACAGATTCATCAAAAGTGCTATCATAAAAATATCATACTTCCAAAATCCTTTTCCATTAAATTTACACAAACTCTCACATATACTCACCAACAATACCTTAACAATAATAGCAGAGGACAGAACTATATTGACACAGTCACAGCCTTTGTCCTTGGTTCGCTGCTTATGCCCTTAGATAAATTGATGGGTTGAGGGGGTGAAATCTAAAAGCTTTAGGGGTTAAATAAGCTCTCCTCACTCTGTTAGGTCTTAAAGTGGAGTTATATCAAAGGAATTGACACTCAGCCTGATTTTAGCTTTATCATCAGGAGTGTAACCTGCATGGGCGCGCTGTAATGGAGGCCAATATAGAGATAAGTGAAGCCGCCTCTCCAAAAATCAATAGACATATGGGCCAATGATGGCACCTGTGCTTGTGTACAAAAAACCCTGATGTGTTCATCTGACAGCTCTTTATTTCTCTCTTAAGCCGAAGGACAATACACAACATCAGAGACATAAATAAATAAAGCAGGCATAGATAAAACTGTTATGGCTTATCCCAAAACCTCATGCCTCATAAAAGTCAGGAGTCCAAAACAGCATTTAGATTTTAAATTGAACCGTTAAAAACAATGGTCACCTCCATTTGGCTTAAAGTGGATTAACAACATTGTTGACTAGAAGATAATAATTATCATCATAAAGTAAACAAGAAACAATAAAAAGCTATTTCTGAAAAATAAATATTCTTGAAAGCAAAATTCTGTAATAAACAGGTTATATGAGCTGTCAGAACATTTACTGTACATAAGCACTATTAGATTCTTCCACTTATGAACTGGTCAGGGATATTGTGGGTGTGGCACACTGGGGCTTGTAAAAAACATCACACACTCACTTCTCTTACACCACAAGGCAAGATAAGCAACCAGTCCAGTGGAAGGAAATCAGAGTACCAGGAAGAAACCCTCAAGGACTACAAAAGAACATGTGAAATTCCTCACAATTAGTAACCAGGAATAAGTGACCGAAACCAGGTCCACTGAGACCATGTTCAATGCAACACCTACTCCTCCAGCTGGACCACTGTGCCAAACAAGACACAGATCTTGGAGGTGGTGAATTAGTGTATTAAATAGTTGCGCTTTTTTATTGACCACCCAATTACGTTTGTTTTTGTTATTCAATATGCACTTACTGGCCCCTTTATCAGGATCACCTTTACACCTGCTCATTTATTTAACTATCAAATTAGCCAGCCATGTGGCAGCGGTGCAGCACTTAATGTTATACAGGCACAAGTCAACTGACAGGTGACAGTTCAGATGAGAATGGTTTGAGACTAGTTTGAGCTTACAAAAAGCACCAATTTAAGCTAACAAAAAGCAATCTAAAGCAACCACTTCAAAACCAAAATTAGCATGATAAATCTCAGAACACACCACCACAACACCAAAAACTCATTTTGGAATTCATGTCACAAAGGATTTAAAGGACTGAGAGCAAAAGGGGCCATATTCTGTAAAAGTATTGTGTTTCTAATCAATTGACCAGTGAGTGTACCTTCTGTGCATCCTTTTCTTTTAAATTGATACAAATGATGTCTTTTGACTTTTTGTGCTTATAAATTAAAACAAAAATATATTATTGAACATTGACAAAAATGCTGTTGGCAGTTATCAGATGTGTCCACAAAAGCAAAGCTGCCATTTATAGTTGGGTGGAAACAATTATTCAGCTATTTTAATGTACTTTTCTGCATTAATGCTGCCATCACAGAAGTGTAAATTACCTTTGCCAAGGACACTGACACAACTCCACACCATGACAGACCCTGGCTTTTGGACTTGTTGCTTTTGGACTGGATGGTCCTTTTTTGTCTTTGGCATGGAGCACATTTTGTCCAAAAAACAAATAATACTTATTTGTCTGGAATACTTATTCATCTGACCACAATACACGTTTCCACTGTAGGATGGTCCATCCCAGATTCCTCTGAGCCTAAAGAACTTGATACCACTTCTGAACATGGTTAATATAAAGCTTCATTTTTGCAGAGTAAAGTTGTAAGTGGCATTTGTGCATGTAACTCTGTGTTGTAGTGCTTGACAAAGGTTTGCCAAAATAATCCCTTGTCCATGTTGTTATATAAACTGTTGATGAATGACAGTTCTCGATGCAGTGCTTTCTGAGGGATCGGAAATCACTGGTGTTCAGGTAAGCCATGCACTTTATGCACTTTAGAGGGAGAAATGTGCAAATCCCTTGCAATCTTTCTTTGAGGTACATTGTTTTAAAATATTTTAATAATTTTCTCACGCATTTGTTGACAAACTGGAGATCCTCTGTCCATCTTTGCTCCCTTAGCAAATATTGCTCTTCTACCAAATCATGATTTTACCAGTCGACACCACCTGTGTGAAATCACATCATAACACTTTTTTTGTATTGTCTATACTGTCCCATCTTTTTTGATTTGGGGTTGTAGATAAAAATTGAACTGAATGTGGCTGCTTTAACAAGGGAATAATTCCAAACATAAAGTCACTAAGTAAAGACTTATTTCTAAGAGTTTGAAGAAGATTGCAGGGCCTAGTTCTTCTGACTTAAATTGAAATAAACATTAATAAAGAACATTTTAAATCTACCACAGTGACCCTTGTAATCTTTTAAAACTGAACATTAATGCTGCAAAAAGCTATTCTGCTCTTAATGCTGCATAGCACTCAGGTGGCACAGTAGTTTGTTATGCTAGCCCACCACTGCTGAGATCTGCGTTTGGCACCCTGTTGGCAATAATGACTTGCCTGAATACCCTGTCCTTGTTCATGCTTACAATACAGGAGTAAGATTCCATTGGACAGTCACAGGGGCAAAACTACAGGGGGGGGGGGCAGGTGCACTGGGGCCCATGGCAAGGGGGGGGCCCCTCCACGACATGAACTCAACTACTCACCTCACTGCCCCCCCCACTGACTGCACTCGCCAGGTCGTTATTATTATATTACAATATTTTTGTTAAGTAAAATTATAATAACTCAAACTGTACATTAAAATTACCAGAGCCAGGAATTTGATCTTGAAGTCTATTGTAGATGATTTTGCTTAGCGCATGGCATGCCGCATATATATATGTATGCAATTTGTTGAGGGGGCTCAAATTTTTTTTTTTGCACTGGGGCCCATGAGCTCCTAGTTACGCCACTGGTCAGACAGTCAATCATTGAACCAAAAGTGCTTAAAATCTTTATTCAAACATGTTTAATGTGTATAAAGCTGTCCCAAGCTGTATTACTGTAGTAAACAATACACCACATTAGTCATTTGTAATGTGTCTATAATAAAATAGGAGCTAGTGTAGTAATATGTATATGAGTGACACCTGTTTCTAAAGAGCAGGACATCAATACTTCTCTTCTCTCAGAGCCAAGCACATCTGTACAAACTCCATGCTCCAGCATAAAAAAGAGCTACGCACACACACACACACACACACACACACAAACCAATCCACAAAACCAAAGTTTTCTTTCGGAAGCTCCGGTGTCCTCCCACAGTCCAAAAACATGCAGTTAGATTAATTGGAGACACTGAACTGCCCTATAGGTGAATGGGTGTGTGTATGTGTGTGTGTGTGTGTGTGTGTGTCTTCTCTGCGATGCACTGGCGCCCCGTCCAGGGTGTTACTGTGTGCCTTGCGCCCATTGAAACGCAGGGATAGGTTCCAGCTTCTCCCCGCGACCCTAATTGGATAAGCGTTTAAGAAAGTGAGTGAGTGCTACTT
The DNA here is from genome assembly GCF_030014385.1 of Trichomycterus rosablanca. NCBI lineage: Eukaryota > Metazoa > Chordata > Actinopteri > Siluriformes > Trichomycteridae > Trichomycterus > Trichomycterus rosablanca. The sequence goes on along the minus strand of NC_085995.1, from coordinate 15,315,427 downwards.
TTTGTCCACCTACTCTGTTTTTAGTGGAAGCCTGTTTTAAAGAAAAGAAGTACATAAATGTGTAATGCTGCAGGTTTAATAATTGGCTTTTAAATTACATAACTGTTTTATATTTGTTCGAGAATAGGTGTGTAAAAGGCTGAAAAACTAATCTAAATAATGTATTAAATATTTATATACTGTATGTAAATGGACAAAATAAATGGAACACTCCTTCAAATTATTTAATTTATGTTTTAGCCAAAATGATTGCTAACAAGTGTAATAAATAAATTATTCATTCATTTTCTTATCCAATTAAGGTTGCGGGGGTGCTGGAGCCTATTCCAGGTTTTCAATGGGCGCAAGGCACACAGTAACACCCTGGACGGGACGCCAGTCCATCTCAGGGCACACACCCACCCACCCACACACCCACACACCCACACACCCACACACCCACACACACACACACACCCACACACCCACACACACACACACCCACACACACACACACACACACATTCAGTTATAGGGCAATTCAGTTTCTCCAATTAACCTGACTGCATGTTTTTGGACTGTGGGAGGAAACCAGAGCTCCCGGAGGAAACCCACGCAGACATGGGGAAAACGTGCAAACTCCGCCTGGGGATCGAACCCAGGACCTTCTTGCTGTGAGGCAACAGTGCTACACACTAAGCCACCGTACCGCCCTTGCAGTTAGGTTTTTCTGAATTTAGCAGACGCTTTTATTCAAAGTGACTTATAGTACTGTGACAGTATATTGTCTAAGCAATTGAGGGTTAAGGGCCTTGCTCAGGGGCCCAGAAGTGGTAACCTGGCAGTGGTGGGGCTTGAACCAGCGACCTTTGGATTACTAGTCCAGTTCTTTAACCACTAGGCTACAACTGCCCTATAAAAGAATTATATAAAGGAAATCGTATGCTTCCAACTTTGCACTAACAGTTTAGGGAAGGCCCTTTCCTGTCTTAGCATGACTGTACCCCTGTGCGCAAAGCAAGTTCTATAGAGACGTATATAAAAGTTGGATTTAAAGAACCTCCAGTGACCTGCACACAGCCCTGACCTCAACTCCACTGAACAGCTCTGGAATATAATGGAACATCAGTTGAAATTTTCATGACCATCTTCAGCACCCAGCCATACAAATTCTCCTTTTACTGAATTGGCACAAATTGCCACAGACATACTTCAAAGTCTTGTGAGAAGCCTTCTCAAAAGAGTGTCAGTTGTTCTAACTGAAAAGATCATATAAAGGTCACTCTGTTTTAATTCCATTTGTTTTTCAGATGTCCAACAGCTCCAGTCCATCTGGGCTTCCTTGTGCCTTGTGGCGATCATGCCAAAGTTGGCTGCCTAGTTTGCCTTTGCCTAGATCCAGCTAAAGACTATGAGCACAGAAAATTGAAGTGAGCTAAGTTGCCATAATGACAACAAACAATATAAATTAATGCATTATCATACACATTTGTAACATCATCTGTAACTTTTTATTTATTTATGTGTGTTTTAAGGTACATCCAGTACCGGTAAACAGTATATCTGTTCTGAATGTGTCATATTATTATTTTTATTTTTTTATCTGACCCAGATGTTTAGTGCAAAAGCTAAAGAAAACATTGCAAGACTTGAATTAATTGTTGAAATTCCTCAATTGTTTTGTGATTTCTTGTCTAATCAACACTCAAAAGCTAATATAAAAATGCTGACAAAAATACTGATATAAGTCTAAACAGATGCAGTCTTTAAACAACTCCCACTCCACACCCACACCTTTTCTGCAACCCCAAATCAAAAAAAGTGCAAATAAAACCCACTAACAGTAAAGCATTTACTAGTTTGTAATGTTGCCTTTCCTTCTCACAACATTTAAAAGATATTTTGGTAGAGTGGATACCAAGCAATGAACTGTTTCAGGTGTTATTTTGTTTCATTCTTCCTGCAAATATTTTAAGGTATGCAACAGTACACATTCCAAGTTGTCTCATTTTTGCTTAAGAATTCTCCACACATTCTTTATTGGGGACAGATCAGGACTGCAGGCGCACCAGTCCAATACACATATCCTCTTTTTCCACAGACATGCCATTTGTGTGCAGCATTTAGTTTTGCATTGTCTTGTTGAAAGGATGGTCCATCCCAGATGCCTCTGAGCCTAAAGAACTTGATACCACTTCTGAACATGGTTAATATAAAGCTTCATTTTTGCAGAGTAAAGTTGTAAGTGGCATTTGTGCATGTAACTCTGTGTTGTAGTGCTTGACAAAGGTTTGCCAAAATAATCCCTTGTCCATGTTGTTATATAAACTGTTGATGAATGACAGTTCTCGATGCAGTGCTTTCTGAGGGATCGGAAATCACTGGTGTTCAGGTAAGCCATGCACTTTATGCACTTTAGAGGGAGAAATGTGCAAATCCCTTGCAATCTTTCTTTGAGGTGCATTGTTTTAAAATATTTTAATAATTTTCTCACGCATTTGTTGACAAACTGGAGATCCTCTGTCCATCTTTGCTCCCTTAGCAAATATTGCTCTTCTACCAAATCATGATTTTACCAGTCGACACCACCTGTGTGAAATCACATCATAACACTTTTTTTGTATTGTCTATACTGTCCCATCTTTTTTGATTTGGGGTTGTAGATAAAAATTGAACTGAATGTGGCTGCTTTAACAAGGGAATAATTCCAAACATAAAGTCACTAAGTAAAGACTTATTTCTAAGAGTTTGAAGAAGATTGCAGGGCCTAGTTCTTCTGACTTAAATTGAAATAAACATTAATAAAGAACATTTTAAATCTACCACAGTGACCCTTGTAATCTTTTAAAACTGAACATTAATGCTGCAAAAAGCTATTCTGCTCTTAATGCTGCATAGCACTCAGGTGGCACAGTAGTTTGTTATGCTAGCCCACCACTGCTGAGATCTGCGTTTGGCACCCTGTTGGCAATAATGACTTGCCTGAATACCCTGTCCTTGTTCATGCTTACAATACAGGAGTAAGATTCCATTGGACAGTCACAGGGGCAAAACTACAGGGGGGGGGGCAGGTGCACTGGGGCCCATGGCAAGGGGGGGCCCCTCCACGACATGAACTCAACTACTCACCTCACTGCCCCCCCCACTGACTGCACTCGCCAGGTCGTTATTATTATATTACAATATTTTCGTTAAGTAAAATTATAATAACTCAAACTGTACATTAAAATTACCAGAGCCAGGAATTTGATCTTGAAGTCTATTGTAGATGATTTTGCTTAGCGCATGGCATGCCGCATATATATATGTATGCAAATTGTTGAGGGGGCTCAAATTTTTTTTTTTGCACTGGGGCCCATGAGCTCCTAGTTACGCCACTGGTCAGACAGTCAATCATTGAACCAAAAGTGCTCAAAATCTTTATTCAAACATGTTTAATGTGTATAAAGCTGTCCCAAGCTGTATTACTGTAGTAAACAATACACCACATTAGTCATTTGTAATGTGTCTATAATAAAATAGGAGCTAGTGTAGTAATATGTATATGAGTGACACCTGTTTCTAAAGAGCAGGACATCAATACTTCTCTTCTCTCAGAGCCAAGCACATCTGTACAAACTCCATGCTCCAGCATAAAAAAGAGCTACGCACACACACACACACACACACACACACACACACAAACCAATCCACAAAACCAAAGTTTTCTTTCGGAAGCTCCGGTGTCCTCCCACAGTCCAAAAACATGCAGTTAGATTAATTGGAGACACTGAACTGCCCTATAGGTGAATGGGTGTGTGTATGTGTGTGTGTGTGTGTGTGTGTCTTCTCTGCGATGCACTGGCGCCCCGTCCAGGGTGTTACTGTGTGCCTTGCGCCCATTGAAACGCAGGGATAGGTTCCAGCTTCTCCCCGCGACCCTAATTGGATAAGCGTTTAAGAAAGTGAGTGAGTGCTACTTTTTGTCCACCTACTCTGTTTTTAGTGGAAGCCTGTTTTAAAGAAAAGAAGTACATAAATGTGTAATGCTGCAGGTTTAATAATTGGCTTTTAAATTACATAACTGTTTTATATTTGTTCGAGAATAGGTGTGTAAAAGGCTGAAAAACTAATCTAAATAATGTATTAAATATTTATATACTGTATGTAAATGGACAAAATAAATGGAACACTCCTTCAAATTATTTAATTTATGTTTTAGCCAAAATGATTGCTAACAAGTGTAATAAATAAATTATTCATTCATTTTCTTATCCAATTAAGGTTGCGGGGGTGCTGGAGCCTATCCCAGGTTTTCAATGGGCGCAAGGCACACAGTAACACCCTGGACGGGACGCCAGTCCATCTCAGGGCACACACCCACACACCCACACACCCACACACACACACACACACACACACACACACACACACACACACACACACACCCACACACACACACACACACACCCACACACACACACACACACACACACACACCCATTTAGTTATAGGGCAATTCAGTTTCTCCAATTAACCTGACTGCATGTTTTTGGACTGTGGGAGGAAACCAGAGCTCCCGGAGGAAACCCACGCAGACATGGGGAAAACGTGCAAACTCCGCCTGGGGATCGAACCCAGGACCTTCTTGCTGTGAGGCAACAGTGCTACACACTAAGCCACCGTACCGCCCTTGCAGTTAGGTTTTTCTGCATTTAGCAGACGCTTTTATTCAAAGTGACTTATAGTACTGTGACAGTATATTGTCTAAGCAATTGAGGGTTAAGGGCCTTGCTCAGGGGCCCAGAAGTGGTAACCTGGCAGTGGTGGGGCTTGAACCAGCGACCTTTGGATTACTAGTCCAGTTCTTTAACCACTAGGCTACAACTGCCCTATAAAAGAATTATATAAAGGAAATCGTATGCTTCCAACTTTGCACTAACAGTTTAGGGAAGGCCCTTTCCTGTCTTAGCATGACTGTACCCCTGTGCGCAAAGCAAGTTCTATAGAGACGTATATAAAAGTTGGATTTAAAGAACCTCCAGTGACCTGCACACAGCCCTGACCTCAACTCCACTGAACAGCTCTGGAATATAATGGAACATCAGTTGAAATTTTCATGACCATCTTCAGCACCCAGCCATACAAATTCTCCTTTTACTGAATTGGCACAAATTGCCACAGACATACTTCAAAGTCTTGTGAGAAGCCTTCTCAAAAGAGTGTCAGTTGTTCTAACTGAAAAGATCATATAAAGGTCACTCTGTTTTAATTCCATTTGTTTTTCAGATGTCCAACAGCTCCAGTCCATCTGGGCTTCCTTGTGCCTTGTGGCGATCATGCCAAAGTTGGCTGCCTAGTTTGCCTTTGCCTAGATCCAGCTAAAGACTATGAGCACAGAAAATTGAAGTGAGCTAAGTTGCCATAATGACAACAAACAATATAAATTAATGCATTATCATACACATTTGTAACATCATCTGTAACTTTTTATTTATTTATGTGTGTTTTAAGGTACATCCAGTACCGGTAAACAGTATATCTGTTCTGAATGTGTCATATTATTATTTTTATTTTTTTATCTGACCCAGATGTTTAGTGCAAAAGCTAAAGAAAACATTGCAAGACTTGAATTAATTGTTGAAATTCCTCAATTGTTTTGTGATTTCCTGTCTAATCAACACTCAAAAGCTAATATAAAAATGCTGACAAAAATACTGATATAAGTCTAAACAGATGCAGTCTTTAAACAACTCCCACTCCACACCCACACCTTTTCTGCAACCCCAAATCAAAAAAAGTGCAAATAAAACCCACTAACAGTAAAGCATTTACTAGTTTGTAATGTTGCCTTTCCTTCTCACAACATTTAAAAGATATTTTGGTAGAGTGGATACCAAGCAATGAACTGTTTCAGGTGTTATTTTGTTTCATTCTTCCTGCAAATATTTTAAGGTATGCAACAGTACACATTCCAAGTTGTCTCATTTTTGCTTAAGAATTCTCCACACATTCTTTATTGGGGACAGATCAGGACTGCAGGCGCACCAGTCCAATACACATATCCTCTTTTTCCACAGACATGCCATTTGTGTGCAGCATTTAGTTTTGCATTGTCTTGTTGAAAGGATGGTCCATCCCAGATGCCTCTGAGCCTAAAGAACTTGATACCACTTCTGAACATGGTTAATATAAAGCTTTATTTTTGCAGAGTAAAGTTGTAAGTGGCATTTGTGCATGTAACTCTGTGTTGTAGTGCTTGACAAAGGTTTGCCAAAATAATCCCTTGTCGATGTTGTTATATAAACTGTTGATGAATGACAGTTCTCGATGCAGTGCTTTCTGAGGGATCGGAAATCACTGGTGTTCAGGTAAGCCATGCACTTTATGCACTTTAGAGGGAGAAATGTGCAAATCCCTTGCAATCTTTCTTTGAGGTGCATTGTTTTAAAATATTTTAATAATTTTCTCACGCATTTGTTGACAAACTGGAGATCCTCTGTCCATCTTTGCTCCCTTAGCAAATATTGCTCTTCTACCAAATCATGATTTTACCAGTCGACACCACCTGTGTGAAATCACATCATAACACTTTTTTTGTATTGTCTATACTGTCCCATCTTTTTTGATTTGGGGTTGTAGATAAAAATTGAACTGAATGTGGCTGCTTTAACAAGGGAATAATTCCAAACATAAAGTCACTAAGTAAAGACTTATTTCTAAGAGTTTGAAGAAGATTGCAGGGCCTAGTTCTTCTGACTTAAATTGAAATAAACATTAATAAAGAACATTTTAAATCTACCACAGTGACCCTTGTAATCTTTTAAAACTGAACATTAATGCTGCAAAAAGCTATTCTGCTCTTAATGCTGCATAGCACTCAGGTGGCACAGTAGTTTGTTATGCTAGCCCACCACTGCTGAGATCTGCGTTTGGCACCCTGTTGGCAATAATGACTTGCCTGAATACCCTGTCCTTGTTCATGCTTACAATACAGGAGTAAGATTCCATTGGACAGTCACAGGGGCAAAACTACAGGGGGGGGGGGCAGGTGCACTGGGGCCCATGGCAAGGGGGGGCCCCTCCACGACATGAACTCAACTACTCACCTCACTGCCCCCCCCACTGACTGCACTCGCCAGGTCGTTATTATTATATTACAATATTTTCGTTAAGTAAAATTATAATAACTCAAACTGTACATTAAAATTACCAGAGCCAGGAATTTGATCTTGAAGTCTATTGTAGATGATTTTGCTTAGCGCATGGCATGCCGCATATATATATGTATGCAATTTGTTGAGGGGGCTCAAATTTTTTTTTTTGCACTGGGGCCCATGAGCTCCTAGTTTTAATGTGTATAAAGCTGTCCCAAGCTGTATTACTGTAGTAAACAATACACCACATTAGTCATTTGTAATGTGTCTATAATAAAATAGGAGCTAGTGTAGTAATATGTATATGAGTGACACCTGTTTCTAAAGAGCAGGACATCAATACTTCTCTTCTCTCAGAGCCAAGCACATCTGTACAAACTCCATGCTCCAGCATAAAAAAGAGCTACGCACGCACACACACACACACACACACACACACACACACACACACACACACACACACACACACACACACACACACAAACCAATCCACAAAACCAAAGTTTTCTTTCGGAAGCTCCGGTGTCCTCCCACAGTCCAAAAACATGCAGTTAGATTAATTGGAGACACTGAACTGCCCTATAGGTGAATGGGTGTGTGTATGTGTGTGTGTGTGTGTGTGTGTGTGTCTTCTCTGCGATGCACTGGCGCCCCGTCCAGGGTGTTACTGTGTGCCTTGCGCCCATTGAAACGCAGGGATAGGTTCCAGCTTCTTCCCGCGACCCTAATTGGATAAGCGTTTAAGAAAGTGAGTGAGTGCTACTTTTTGTCCACCTACTCTGTTTTTAGTGGAAGCCTGTTTTAAAGAAAAGAAGTACATAAATGTGTAATGCTGCAGGTTTAATAATTGGCTTTTAAATTACATAACTGTTTTATATTTGTTCGAGAATAGGTGTGTAAAAGGCTGAAAAACTAATCTAAATAATGTATTAAATATTTATATACTGTATGTAAATGGACAAAATAAATGGAACACTCCTTCAAATTATTTAATTTATGTTTTAGCCAAAATGATTGCTAACAAGTGTAATAAATAAATTATTCATTCATTTTCTTATCCAATTAAGGTTGCGGGGGTGCTGGAGCCTATCCCAGGTTTTCAATGGGCGCAAGGCACACAGTAACACCCTGGACGGGACGCCAGTCCATCTCAGGGCACACACCCACCCACACACCCACACACACCCATTCAGTTATAGGGCAATTCAGTTTCTCCAATTGACCTGACTGCATGTTTTTGGACTGTGGGAGGAAACCGGAGCTCCCGGAGGAAACCCACGCAGACATGGGGAAAACGTGCAAACTCCGCCTGGGGATCGAACCCAGGACCTTCTTGCTGTGAGGCAACAGTGCTACACACTAAGCCACCGTACCGCCCTTGCAGTTAGGTTTTTCTGCATTTAGCAGACGCTTTTATTCAAAGTGACTTATAGTACTGTGACAGTATATTGTCTAAGCAATTGAGGGTTAAGGGCCTTGCTCAGGGGCCCAAAAGTGGTAACCTGGCAGTGGTGGGGCTTGAACCAGCGACCTTTGGATTACTAGTCCAGTTCTTTAACCACTAGGCTACAACTGCCCTATAAAAGAATTATATAAAGGAAATCGTATGCTTCCAACTTTGCACTAACAGTTTAGGGAAGGCCCTTTCCTGTCTTAGCATGACTGTACCCCTGTGCGCAAAGCAAGTTCTATAGAGACGTATATAAAAGTTGGATTTAAAGAACCTCCAGTGACCTGCACACAGCCCTGACCTCAACTCCACTGAATAGCTCTGGAATATAATGGAACATCAGTTGAAATTTTCATGACCATCTTCAGCACTCAGCCATACAAATTCTCCTTTTACTGAATTGGCACAAATTGCCACAGACATACTTCAAAGTCTTGTGAGAAGCCTTCTCAAAAGAGTGTCAGTTGTTCTAACTGAAAAGATCATATAAAGGTCACTCTGTTTTAATTCCATTTGTTTTTCAGATGTCCAACAGCTCCAGTCCATCTGGGCTTCCTTGTGCCTTGTGGCGATCAAGCCAAAGTTGGCTGCCTAGTTTGCCTTTGCCTAGATCCAGCTAAAGACTATGAGCACAGAAAATTGAAGTGAGCTAAGTTGCCATAATGACAACAAACAATATAAATTAATGCATTATCATACACATTTGTAACATCATCTGTAACTTTTTATTTATTTATGTGTGTTTTAAGGTACATCCAGTACCGGTAAACAGTATATCTGTTCTGAATGTGTCATATTATTATTTTTATTTTTTTATCTGACCCAGATGTTTAGTGCAAAAGCTAAAGAAAACATTGCGAGACTTGAATTAATTGTTGAAATTCCTCAATTGTTTTGTGATTTCCTGTCTAATCAACACTCAAAAGCTAATATAAAAATGCTGACAAAAATACTGATATAAGTCTAAACAGATGCAGTCTTTAAACAACTCCCACTCCACACCCACACCTTTTCTGCAACCCCAAATCAAAAAAAGTGCAAATAAAACCCACTAACAGTAAAGCATTTACTAGTTTGTAATGTTGCCTTTCCTTCTCACAACATTTAAAAGATATTTTGGTAGAGTGGATACCAAGCAATGAACTGTTTCAGGTGTTATTTTGTTTCATTCTTCCTGCAAATATTTTAAGGTATGCAACAGTACACATTCCAAGTTGTCTCATTTTTGCTTAAGAATTCTCCACACATTCTTTATTGGGGACAGATCAGGACTGCAGGCGCACCAGTCCAATACACATATCCTCTTTTTCCACAGACATGCCATTTGTGTGCAGCATTCAGTTTTGCATTGTCTTGTTGAAAAATGCATAGACGTCCCTGGCAAAGATCTTTTAAAGAGAGCATATGTTGCTCTAAGATCTCAGTGTCACAGAAGTTACCTTTGCCAAGGGCACTGACACAGCCCCATACTATGACAGACCCTGGCTTCTGGACTTGTTGCTGATTACAGTCTGAGTGGTCCTTTTTGTCATTGGTCCGGAGCCCAAGACCTGAAATACAGATTTGTACGACCACAATACACGTTTCCACTGTGTGATGGTTCATCCCAGATGTTTCCAAGCACAGTAAATTTGGCATTTGTGTGTCTCTGTATTGTCTCTGCATTTGTGTGTCTCTGTATTGTAGTGCTTGACAAAGGTTTGCCATCATTGTTGTGTGGCGGTTCTTGATGCAGTGTCTGAGGGATCAGAGATCATGAGTGTTTAGGTTAGGCTTGCACCTCTGCCCTTTATGCTCTGAAATTCCTCCAGATTTCTTGAATCGTTTAATGACATTATGCACTTTACTATCCATTTTCCATATTGTCCCAACAAACCTCCATTTTTCGTGTGGTTTCGGAATGTGCATATTAGCTGAGGACAGACGGACAATGTTTCTGTAATGCTTTCTTCATATACACTTGTTTAACTTATGTCAGCATTGGCTTGTTTTCCTACATACTTTCTGCATCTGCAATATGATACAATGCTTCATTTAATATATCCATATTTTTTTTACTTATCATAAAGTTAAAAAAATAGATTTGGTATTACAACACCAAATCAGAAAAAGTTGGGACGGCATGGAAAAAGCAAATGATAAAAACACAGAGTTTCTTACATTTACTTTGACTTTTATTTGATTGCAGACAGGATGAACCTGAGATATTTCATGTTTTATCTGCTCAACTTCATTTCATTTATTAATAAACATCTATTTTTGCATTTCAGGCCTACAACACATTACAAAAAAAGTTGGGACAGTAAAGCATTTACCACATTGTAATGTTGCCATTCCTTTTCACCACACTTAAAAGACGTTTTGTCACCGAGGATACCAAGTGATTTAGTGTTTCAGCTTTTATTTTGTCCTATTTTTCCTGCAAACACGTCTTAAGATGTGCAACAGTACGCGGTTGTCGTTGTCACATTTATCCTTACAAAATTCTCTATTGGAAACAAGTCAGGACTGCAGGCAGGCCAGTCCAGTACCCTCTTCTTCCACAGCCATGCCTTTGTAATGTGTGCAGCATGTGGTTTTGCATTGTCTTCTTGAAAAATGCATGGACGTCCCTGGAAAAGAGGACGTCTTGAAGGCAGCATATATTGCTCTAAGATCTCAATGTACTTTTCTGCGTTAATGCTGCCATCACAGAAGTGTTAATGACCTTTGCCATGGGCACTGACACAGCCCCATACCATGACAGACCCTGGCTTTTGGACTTGTTGCTGATAACAGTCTGGATGGTACTTTTCGTCTTTAGTCCGGAGCACACGGTGTCCATTTTTTCCAAAAAAGACCTGGAATGCTGATTCATCTGACCACAATACACGTTTTCACTGTGTGATGGTCCAGCCTAGATGCCTTCGAGCCCAGAGAAGTCAATGCCGCTTCTGGGCTTCTTTTTTGCACAGTAAAGTTGTAAGTGGCATTTGTGCATGTAACTCTGTATTGTAGTGCTTGACAAAAGTTTGCCAAAGTAATCCCTTGCCCATGTGGTTATATCTAGCTATTGTTGAGTGGTGGTTCTTGATGCAGTGCCGTCTGAGGGATCGAAGAAGCGTTCAGCTTAAGCTTGCACACTTGGCCTTTACGCACTGAAATTCCTCCTGATTCCTTGAATAGTTTAATGATATTATGCACTGTAGAGGGAGAAATATGCAAATCCCTTCCAATCTTTCTTTGAGGTTCACTGTTTTTACACATTTTAATAATTTTCTCACACATTTGTTGACAAACTGGAGATCCTCTGATCATCTTTGCTCATCAAAGACTCAGTCTTTCCTGGATGCTGTTTTTGTACCAAACCATGATTACAATCATATGTTGACATCACCTGTTTTGAATCACATAATTATTTAGTTTTTTCACCTCATTATTAGCCCTAAATTGCCCCTGTCCCAACTTTTTTGGAATGTGTTGCAGGTCTGAAATGCAGGAATAAAGGTATATTTATAAATGAAATAAAGTTGAGCAGACAAAACATGAAATATCTTGGGTTAAAACTGTCTGCAATCAAATAAAAGTCAAAGTAAATGTAAGGAACAGGCCGAGGGGACACAGAGGTGTCAGTTTCTCTTGACTGACAATGACCTTAGCCTCTAAAGCATTCATTCGCATAACATGGATTAGAGGGTGGGGTCTGCTTCAGAAAAAGGAGTCACGCTGCCACACAGACAATCTGCTCTTCCAGGTGGTTCTCCTGTGAGGAAATGCTGTGACACCAAGGTATTATGACTTCAGAAAAACAAAGGAGCTGACAAGTGTGGGAGGGAGAAACCGTGATACATAGAAGAACTTTCACTTAAAAAGAATTAATGCTTACAAGACGCAGGTGATTGTCAATCAAGAGAAACTGGCACATCAATCTGTGCCTCAGTGGCAGTTGTAATGGAGAAGGACACGACACTTAACTTGAGTCAGCTGCCAAAATATTTCAGCAGCTGCCATGTTACAGTTTTATTGTTACAATGGTCACTTTTACTTTTTAGACCTTGCAAAAAAAGCTATGTGAAAAGATACTAGACAGGTGACAATGTATTCTTCAAGTCTCAGAAACTGTAGTGGAAGCATGGACCACATCGACTGATGATAGAGAGCACTGTCTACTGGTCCAACATTTCTAATACAGTAGGTGTTTAATTGGTTTAAAATGTGGTGTGAAATGACAGTGCTGTGAAGTCTTTGCCACCTTTCTGTTTTATCTGTTTTTCCGTGTTGTTTTAGATCTTTAAACAATCTTTATATTAGACAAAGACACCTTTAGTGAACACTGAACATTAATGAGATCTACATTGATCAGCCATAACATTAAAACCTCCTCCTAGTTTCTACACTTACTGTCCATTTTATCAGCTCGACTTACCATGTAGAAGCGCTATGTAGTTGTACAATTACTGACTGTAGTCAGTTTCTCTGTATGCTTTGTTAGCCCCCTTTCATGCTGTTCTTCAATGGTCAGGACTCTCTCAGGACCACTGAAGAGTGGGTATTATTTGGGCGGTGGATCATTCTCGGCACTGCAGTGACACTGACATGGTGGTGGTGTGTTAGTGTGTGTTGTGCTGGTATGAGTGGATAAGACAGCAATGTTGATGGAGTTTTTAAACACCTCACTGTCACTGCTGGACTGAGAATAGTCCACCAACCAAAAATATCCAGCTAACAGCGCCCCGTGGACAGCATCCTGTGACCTCTGATGAAGGTCTAGAAGATGACCAACTCAAACAGCAGTAATGGATGAGCGATCGTCTCTGACTTTACATCTACATGGTGGACCAACTAGGTAGGAGTGTAGGACTAGGTAATAGAGTGGACAGTGAGTGGACACGGTACTTAAAAACTCCAGCAGCACTGCTGTGTCTGATCCACTCATACCAGCACAACACACACTAACACACCACCACCATGTCAGTGTCACTGCAGTGCTGAGAATGATCCACCACCCAAATAATACCTGCTCTGTGGTGGTCCTGTGGGGGTCCTGACCATTGAAGAACAGGGTGACATCAGGCTAAAAAAGTATGTAGAGAAATAGATGGACTAAAGTCAGTAATTGTAGAACTACGAAGTGCTTCAATATGGTCAGTGGAGCTGTTAAAATGGACAATGTGTGTAGAAACCAGGAGATGGTTTTAATGTGTTGGCTGATTGGTGTATTCTAAAACAATTGTTCAATTTTGGCTGACAAACAAATGAATTTTGTAAAAAGTAAACAAATTTGCAACACTCAACAACGTTGAGAGATGGGTTGAAATACGTCATGCAGACAAGATCTAATGGTCACTGTGACCAGTAGAGGTAGCTATTTCGTAGTGCAGTTTAAACAGTTTATCTGCATGATAACGTTACCTTAATTTTGGTAATTTTTACCAAAGGTATGATTTTGTGCATTTAGCATTTAATAAACCTACATTGGTAGAAAAACTCGTTTTCTGATTTTTAAAAAAATCAAATGAACTTGCCAATGCCACATATGCTAGCTCCTAGCTTTCACGTGAACCTGAAGATACATCTATCACCAGTGCAGTCATCTGTAGCTCTTTCTCTACACTGTCACAAGTCCTCACACCTTTTGTTGTACAATGCAATTATTCTGACACATGAGAAGTCAATAATCAATAACTTTAATATGGAGAAGTTCTTAGTTAATCCTTAGCTAAAGGTATTTGATTTTTGCAACCACACTTTATACAAAATTATAGATTTTATTTTTGTATACGTACAATATATACTCTGATCAGCCATAACATTAAAACCACCTCTTTGTTTCTACACTCACTGTCCATTTTATCAGCTCCACTTACCATACAGGAGCACTTTGTAGTTCCCCCACAGGACCACCACAGAGCAGGTATTAGGTGGTGGATCATTCTCAGCACTGACACTGACATGGTGGTGGGTGTTAGTGTGTGTTGTGCTGGTATGAGTGGATCAGACACAGCAGCGCTGCTGGAGTTTTTAAATGCCGTGTCCACTCACTGTCCACTCTGTTAGACACTCCTACCTAGTTGATCTACCTTGTAGATGTAAAGTCAGAGACAATCACTCATTTATTGCTGCTGTTTGAGTTGGTCATGTTCTAGACCTTCATCAGTGGTCACAGGACGCTGCCCACAGGGCGCTGTTGACTGGATATTTTTGGTTGGTGGACTATTCTCAGTCCAGTACTGACAGTGAGGTGTTTAAAAACTCCAGCAGTGCTGCTGTGTCTTATCCACTCATACCAGCACAACACACACTAACACACCACCACCATGTCAGTGTCACTGCAGTGCTGAGAATGATCCATCACCCAAATAATACCTGCTCTGTGATGGTCCTAGAAGAGTCCTGACCATTGAAGAACAGCATGAAAGGGGGCTAACAAGGCATGCAGAGAAACAGATGGACTACAGTCAGTAATTGTAGAACTACAAAGTACTTCTATATGGTAAGTGGAGCTGATAAAATGGACAGTGAGTGTAGAAACAAGGAGGTGGTTTTAATGTTATGGCTGATTGGTGTAGTAGTTCATTTTATTTTGCACTTGTTTTTTTGTAACATTTGATTTGAAAGCTGTTTTAAAATGATAAACTGTTTTCTTTATGCCTTCATTTTCTTCCTAATCTTATTACAATTGTGATTGATTTATTGACCTTATATAAACTAATGTCTTTCTGCTTTATTTCTAATCTTAGGCTACAGCCAAAGCAGTCTAGTTCAGTTCAGTTCAGCTTTATTGTCCCCGAAAGGAAATTTGTTTTGCAGCATGGCATACAACACAAAGTAAAAACACGACAAAAACACACACTGCTTAAACACATAATACAGCTTAAGTATATATAAAATTCTAATATAAATAGAGAAATAAGAAAAATTCATATTACAAATTTAATAACCCTATCGCTTTAGGTATAAAATAATTTTTCCATCTGTTATGTTTTACCGTTGGGAACCTGAATCTACGTCCAGAAGGAAGAAGCAGAAACTCACAGTTAAGTGGGTGGTCTGAACAACTCAAAATCAATCTCGCTTTCTGAATAGAGCGACAAATATATATATATCATTTAGGGGAGCTTGATCAACACCTATTATTTTACTTGCCGCCTTAATGATGTTGTTGAGAGAGTTTCTGTTCTGGACATTCAGGTTCCCAAACCAAGCAATCATAGAAAATGTTAAAACAGATTCAATAAATGACTTATAAATTAAACTCATGATCCTTCTGTCTACACCAAACATGCTTAATTTTCTTAAAAAATATAGTCTCTGCTGCCCTTTTTTACATATTATGCCAGTCTTCTCATTAAAAGTCAGCTTTTCATCAATAGTTATCCCCAGGTACTTATAACTCTCTACTCTCTAGAACCAGTGCTGCATGTGGGTGTGGGTGTGTGCAATATATAGATGAATCTAGATAGAAAAAAATGACAATATAACTACAAGCAGCTAAGTGCAAAAGACAATTAAAGACAAAAAAATTGGTTGGCTGTGTTTTATTGAAGTGCAGCTTTAGACAAGCAGTTCCAATCTGGTCACATCCTGACAAGCAACTGCTATAATACACACCAAACCAAGCATGTAATTGAAGGTGTGCTGCCATGTGCTCAGATTTATCACATGCATAAACACAAGCAAGCAAAATCACACACTTAACCCTCATGTCCTGATTACTGCTTAGAAATAATGTGTCTGGATCAAGCCATGTATTTTTTTACAGTACCAATGTAACTGTGATCATGATAAAATAATCCACAATTTATATTATATCGAACTCACTGATGATAAAAAGCTGTTCCCAAGCTCAGGAACCTTTCTGATAGAGTGGAAATAATAGATAGAACAAACAGAACATATACTAGCATTATCTTGGGGACTAAAACAAGTGTTCCAATCAGAGTTCATTTAGCAGTCTAACCTTTACTAGATTTAAATATTTCACTTCTTAGTAAAACTCTAAAAATTCTAGAATAATTTTATTATTCTATTTAAAAAATAATGTATTTGGAATTATTTGCATTTTTAGATTAATGACTTTTGTTCCATCTGTATGTCTACCTGCCTGCACCTGTAACAGTAAGTGATGCTGGCAGTGATGGATAGCAGAAGGATGAGTAAAGCAATGCACACAGCGATGGCCATGTTTCTCTTCTTTTCTTGTTCTGCTTGCTGTTGGTCCCACCATTCCAGATCACTAAACTCACACCGCTCGCCCATATAGCCTGGAACACAACTGTACACCACACAAATGTATTTATGTACATTAATTTGGGGATCAGTGGAAAATTATTCTGCAAAAATGATTGTCCAAATTCTGACTTAATATTTTATTGCATGTTTATCATGGTCATTTAAATGTATTATCTTTAGAAAATGTACACTAACAGCATTCTGCCCACAATATCAGTGAAACAGAAAGAACAGGAACAGTTCATCCGTAATTTATAAAAACGCTTATGAAGTGATGGTCTTTGCTATGACAATACTGCCACCTGCTGCAACATAATGGCATCACATAGACACAGAGAATAATAAGAGTAATTTACGCTTAGACTCCTGCCTGCTTCAAGTTAGTTGGCCTCACCATGTTTTTAGACTTAAGTAAGAAAACAACAACACAGGGAGAACATGCAAACTCCACACTGAAAGGCCTTTCTTGCTGCGAGGCGACAGCGCTACCCACTGCACCACCGTGCCACAATATTAATTATTTGTTGGCTTTAGCATGAAAGTAGGTAAGCTAATTTTATAACTAACTGTAATTGTTTTTGTTTTAGTAAGAGCAGCAGCTCCAAGATTAGCAGATATAGGAGTTTACAAGTAAACTATATTATTCGATATTTCTAAATAAACAGTGTGCAGCATTGTTTAAAAATAACAGCGTTAAAATAAATGCAAACTTAAAACTACAAAAATGAACACTAAAATGTTAATACACCATTTTTTTATAAATACGTAATTATCTAACCTAGTAGAAGGTTAAAATATCAGACTTCACAATACTTCTCCAATTATTTGTAATAACTTATTTACTGTTTACATGAATTTTCCTGGAGTAAAATACTTTTTTAAAAATTGAATACAGTTTATATTTTTAAAGCATGAAAAAATAATGTACATAAAATATTAACAAATTGATATTTAATCCTTAATGCTCTGAAATGTTTTTTTTTTCTTTTGATATAAACACAACAGTTACATAATTCTTTTCTGGGTTTCAGGTTGTTTTTTTGTTTTTTTTAATTAATATCTCTAAATAAAATTTTATTGTTACCTACATTTTCCCTACTAAGTCTAATCCTCTAAACTGTATTTAGTCATCGTCTTTTTAAATCAAGATTAATTTTGCACTATCACTTCAAAATCAAGTAATCTTAATCTTAATTTTGTTCATTGTGAGTATTCTACTTTAAGTTTACTCCTAAATGTAAGCCTCTGTCGTTATTTTTTACTACTATAAATGTAAGCTTGTAAATACATTTTTGCTTCAATAATAAGATTATTGTTTTCCAATATGGTTTATATTGTAACTATTTTCATTAGTTATTAGTAATGATTTTTTTTCCTACAATTTATTATTCGCTTCTAGATCACATGAAGTTATTTATTCACTAAATGTAAGCTTGTAAATTACAGTTTACATAAATCTTTATTGAAGAAATTGAAAATATATCTTGTTTAACTTTGTGGTGGATACATGTAAGTTTTACTGTTGTTAATTGTGATTACAGTACGCATAAATTACTATTATCATATGGAGTTTTTATTATTAGGTTGGTGTGTTTATAACTGAATCAAAATTTTGTTCTACGATGATGTTGAAAGCATATATATATATATATATATATACAGTATATATATACAGTGTATCACAAAAGTGAGTACACCCCTCACATTTCTGCAAATATTTTATTATATCTTTTCATGGGACAACACTATAGAAATAAAACTTGGATATAACTTAGAGTAGTCAGTGTACAACTTGTATAGCAGTGTAGATTTACTGTCTTCTGAAAATAACTCAACACACAGTATTATATTTAGTATAATATTTTGTGTGACCACCATTATTATCCAGCACTGCCTTAACCCTCCTGGGCATGGAATTCACCAGAGCTGCACAGGTTGCTACTGGAATCCTCTTCCACTCCTCCATGATGACATCACGGAGCTGGTGGATGTTAGACACCTTGAACTCCTCTACCTTCCACTTGAGGATGCGCCACAGGTGCTCAATTGGGTTTAGTCCATCACCTTTACCTTCAGCTTCCTCAGCAAGGCAGTTGTCATCTTGGAGGTTGTGTTTGGGGTCGTTATCCTGTTGGAAAACTGCCATGAGGCCCAGTTTTCGAAGAGAGGGGATCATGCTCTGTTTCAGAATGTCACAGTACATGTTGGAATTCATTGTCCCTCAATGAACTGCAGCTCCCCAGTGCCAGCAACACTCATGCAGCCCAAGACCATGATGCTACCACCACCATGCTTGACTGTAGGCAAGATACAGTTGTCTTGGTACTTCTCACCAGGGCGCCGCCACACATGCTGGACACCATCTGAGCCAAACAAGTTTATCTTGGTCTCGTCAGACCACAGGGCATTCCAGTAATCCATGTTCTTGGACTGCTTGTCTTCAGCAAACTGTTTGCGGGCTTTCTTGTGCGTCAGCTTCCTTCTGGGATGACGACCATGCAGACCGAGTTGATGCAGTGTGCGGCGTATGGTCTGAGCACTGACAGGCTGACCTCCCACGTCTTCAACCTCTGCAGCAATGCTGGCAGCACTCATGTGTCTATTTTTTAAAGCCAACCTCTGGATATGACGCCGAACACGTGGACTCAACTTCTTTGGTCGACCTTTGGTCGACCTACTTTGGTTCCGAGTGGAACCTGTCCTGGAAAACCGCTGTATGACCTTGGCCACCATGCTGTAGCTCAGTTTCAGGGTGTTAGCAATCTTCTTATAGCCCAGGCCATCTTTGTGGAGAGCAACAATTCTATTTCTCACATCCTCAGAGAGTTCTTTGCCATGAGGTGCCATGTTGAATATCCAGTGGCCAGTATGAGAGAATTGTACCCAAAACACCAAATTTAACAGCCCTGCTCCCCATTTACACCTGGGACCTTGACACATGACACCAGGGAGGGACAACGACACATTTGGGCACAATTTGGACATGTTCACTGTGGGGTGTACTCACTTATGTTGCCAGCTATTTAGACATTAATGGCTGTGTGTTGAGTTATTTTCAGAAGACAGTAAATCTACACTGCTATACAAGTTGTACACTGACTACTCTAAGTTATATACAAGTTTTATTTCTATAGTGTTGTCCCATGAAAAGATATAATGAAATATTTGCAGAAATGTGAGGGGTGTACTCACTTTTGTGATACACTGTATATATATATATATATATATATATATATATATATATATATATATATATATATATATATATATATATATATATATTTGTGTGTGTGTTTTATATAATTTTAGGTTTTTTATCAACTGGAAATCATTTTATGGATTTTCAATGTTACCATTGTGAAGTGTAAGCTTCTCTGTTCAATTCAAGAATTATCTTAAATATTTTTTGTTTAAATAAAGAAGTTTTCATGATTCAGATTTCATGTGATATTCTTCTTATGATTTGTGAACAATATGTTTTTATTGTTTTCCAGTCAACTGGACATAATCATGTGCCATTTTTTTGTTACTGTAACATCTTTACAGCTAAATTAAAGGTTTTAAATAAAATAGTTGTTCACTGAACAATAAGAGTACTTTGAAAGTAGGTGAGGTGATTTTCTTTTTGTTAATTCTATTTTTAAAAAAAGTTTTTTTTCCCAAATTTTTTTGTCATTGTACGGAGCCCCTTAGGGGTCACTAAGGAAAATAAATATGTGAAGACAAAATCCGTACCCTCGGTTTAGTAATCCGTACCCTCAGTTTAGTAAACCGTACCCTCGGTTTAGTAAACCGTACCCTCAGTTTAGTAATCCGTACCCTCAGTTTAGTAAACTGTACGCACGGATTTGTAAACTGTACTCTTAGTTTAAAGTCCGTCCGCAGTCACGCTAACTGCGCTACAAATTTTACTGCGCGCCTAAAACCCGTTTTACGGTAATACAGTTGCGAAACATTGAAGAGGATAAAGCATCTTTTTGCAGCTTAATATACTATATATTAGATATAATAACACACACACACACACACACATATATATATATATGTGTGTGTGTGTGTGTTATATCTAATATATAGTATATTAAGCTGCAAAAAGATGCTTTATCCTCTTCAATGCTTCGCAACTATATATATATATACATATATAGGCAACAAAAGACATACCATGGTAAAATTATGCAAATGTAAAATTTTAAAATTCCATTAAAACAAGTGGAATTGTTACAGACCAATTTGAAAGGTCTAAAATAAGCAAATCAAATTATTATGAAAGCACTCCACTTTTTTCTTTAAGAGCATTAACTCTTTTATTAATGGAATACATTTCAGACATATTTACTGTAGTAATCTGGGGTGATGGGATAGCAAACGTATTAAAAAGTGAAATCAATAACAATAAATAAACAATAAATAAATAAATCAATAAATAACACTAGTACTCATCTTGTGATTTTGAGACTATTTTACCCTAGGAATTTAGAATAATAGGGTTGCAAACCAACGTAAAGTAAAATGCAAATCAAATTATTATCAAATCACCCCATCAGACTCTTAAAGAATACTCCTACTTCTACTTACTGACTTTATGAGTCTCAGACATTTATACTGTACATTTCACTTTACGTTGGTTTGCAATCCTATTATTCTAAATTCCTAAGGTAAAATACTCTCAAATCACAAGCTAAGTACTCGTGTTATTTATGATTGTGGGGTGGCATTTGATAAGATTTTGATTTGACTTTTTAATAAGTTTGCTATCCCATCACCCCAGCTGTAAAAAGATGCTTTATTCTCTTCAATGCTTCGCAACTGTATTACCGTAAAACGGGGTGTGGGCGCACAGTAAAACTTGTAGCGCAGACAATCCGTGCGTACGGTTTACTAAACTGAGGGTACGGTTTACTAAACCGAGGGTACGGATTACTAAACCGAGGGTACGAATTACTAAACCGAGGGTACGGATTACTAAACCGAGGGTACGGATTACGCTCTTCATATATATTTTTTTCCTTGTGACCCCTAAGGGGCTCCGTATCATTGCCTTCTAGGTTTAAAGATAAACATATCACCAATATCCTTTTATTTGTACTGTAATGCCATTACTACATAAGTTCCTGCCTTTAAGCCACTACCATGTAAGTTTCTCATTTAAATCGAGACACATTGTTAATTTAGTATTTATTTTTGTATCATACAGGTACTAAAACTAAGTTATGGTAGTTTTAGATTTTCTGAGGTGTTTTTAGATTAGCTTGTATGTTTTCAGATTTGCTGGGGTGGATTTGCTGTTGTTGATTTTTTTTCCAGACAGATTAAAACTTTATTGGAGAGTGAGAACTCCCTTAAGAAATGTATTCTGAATAACTGATTGTGCATTTGTATGTGGGCACACTTACTTGCAGCCATAGGCCTCCACCTCAGGAAAGTAGAGGCATACACCATTAGAAAGACAGTATGAATCATGACTGGAAGGGCAGCTCTCCCCTCTATTTTCATGCTGCTGTAGAGTTGTAATATCGTACGGCTTTGGCGTGCTTGGCCTGGGGGGAGAGTTGTTTGACTCCTCTGCAGAAAAGAGAAGGAAGAGCAAGACATTTTTTAATTCTCTACCAAGAAAATTCTAAAGGTACTTGTGGGGAATTTTGGCTTAATGTGGGTAGGTACAAAGTCCAAAGCAAACAGTAACCCTTCAATATATGACCAAAAGTATGTGGACACCATTGAGTTTCAGGTCTTTTAATGGAATTTAATGGAAGAAACTTCAGTGCTCTGCATAGAGCCCTGGCCCCACTGAATATCTTGCTGTAATGAATTTAATTCAATTGCGAGTTGATTTACAAATTCCCACAGACACACACCAAAATCTTGTGGAAAGAGTGGAGGATGGTATATCTACAAAGGATTGGCCAGCTCCATATTACTACCTATGTTTTTGTCCAGTAAGCTAACGGTCAGGTGTCCACATACCTTTGACCATATAGTGCTTATCTAAAACATTTTTTGGAAGATTTGCATTCTTTGTTAAAAATGAATGCATTGTAGAAACCTGTGTGCTTTAGAAACTCACAAATACTGTATTTCTGTAATTATCTGTCTGCATAGTTATTAAAGTTATTTTTATTAAAATTTAAAAAAGAACAGTGTCTATAAAGTACAGTGGTGCCTTGTAACTCAACGTCCCCTAAACTCAAAATCTTTGAAACTCAACGCCCTTGTCGAGAAATTTGTACTCTTAAAATCAAAGTTTCTCTTAAACTCAACGCGTTCAGTTTGTTTGTTTTTTTAATTACTAATTTAATTTGTATTTGGAGTATTTGGTTCAGATAGTAAAAGTATTATTTACATTTTTTTACAAAGTTTAATTGTGATAACTAGGCTTAAAGTGTGTTGATGCATAATCAACTGCATATAAGGTTGGGGTATTCAACACCAGCTCAGACTGAAGAAGTCATTCGGATTGAGTGACGAAACGTATCTCTACAACAAACTTGTGTCCAGATTAACTGATTCAACTTTGTGGATAGGCTTAAAGTGGTCTGGAGGTTACCTTGTTGGAACATTAAAAGGAATAGAGCAGAAGGCCGGAGGAATAACTTTACTCCCTTTTTCTCCTTTATTGCACACAGGTTATTAAACATGCACACTGTTCCATAAAGATCCTTCACCGGAGATATCGCACTCAACTACTTACAAAAAAAACTAAACCAAAATAAATAAAATGCAGTATCACAACTGTCACTTTAGTTACTGTTCCTAGACTAATCTCATTAAAATTCATTAAAATTCACAATTACAATTTTGTGAAAAGCTCTTGCTAAAGAAGAAAGGCTGTTATGACTACAATTTGGTATAGAATGTTTAACAAGATCATACTTAACTGTCATACATAGTGCATTTGACTTTGTAGTGTTTTTACCTAACACAGAAAAACCTAATTTTCCAAATCCAAAACAAGGCCACACCCAGACCAGACATTCTTTTGCGTTTGATGTAATTTTTATGCATGCCAATTTTATGTGCTTATTTACAGTTGTTATCATTATGCCACACCCAGGTTTCTGTGGGACAGGGATGAAGAAGAACGGCTGATGATGTAAGGGCAAAATGGCGAGACTTCACCAGCGTAACAAAAAGGAAGGCTGCATCTCTAAGAAGAGAACAAAACAGGACTGGTGGTGGGAGAAGCAGTCTGCCACCTCTTACTCCTGAGGAGGAGAAAGTTTTGGGCCCAGAAGTGCTAAAGGGAGTCCCAGGGGGTATAGATGTCTGTGGCATACACACCTCCCAGACTTCAACCCTCCATCCAACTCCTCCAGGCCCATCAACATCTGGCTCCCTGCCGTGTGATCCCCAGGGCCCTTCAACATCGGGGACTCCTACACCAAGGCCCTCCACATCTGCCATGCCTCCACAGGGACCCTCAACATTGGGCACTCAGTTTTTCAGGGCTGTGCGGTCCCCACAGCGGCCTTCACGCACCACAACCCACCAGCGCAGAACCATCCGCTGCCAGTGCAGTAAAAAGCTCCTCAGATCTGAGGCAAAAAATATCTCTTCTGAGGGGCACCAGGAAGGAACTGGCAGCCCTGAAGGAACAAAATGAAAGACATCATGGGAAGATGATGGCCTACAGGAAGGAGAAACTGGCCCAGTGTGTCACAAGGTATCCCCCCACCTCTGTTGATATTGCCAACATATAAATATTGCATTATTAATATATGTTACTATTGCATTATATAATATATACAACTGCTGCCAATAACAAATCCATCAGGATACATATGCCCACCAATGACTGCCTATTAATTAACAAGTATTTCCTGTTTCTTATAAATGTTGCAACAACATGTGAGGCCCTTAGCACAATGGCAGCGTTACAATGCATTATTGCATTAAACCGTCGTCACAGGCATAGTGAGGTGGTATATATGAATGCATTTATACGCACCACCTTTAACACCCTCCAGGTCTTTTCGGATGAGGCAATCATCCGAAAATATTGCCTCTTTTGGGAAGAGTTGCTTCATTTTGTTCACCCTCACCTGGTGAGGGCCACTAAGCGCAACTACGCACTAAGTCCAGCTGTGCAGCTTTTGGCTGCACTGCGTTTTTACGCCTCAGGCAGTTTTTATGAGGTGTTGGGAGATGGCCTAGGTCTTAGCAAGGCATCCTGTAACTTGAGTGCTGTTATAGCTTAGTGAAAGTTTGACCTTTCCAAACACACCAGAGGACATCGCCAGAGTCAACCAAGGCTTCCACACCATTGCTGACGTTTCCCGGGTCATGGGCTCATTCCAATTGCACGCCCTTACCACAATGAGCCAGCATACTTCTGCCATAAAGGTTACCCTGCCCTGAATGTCCAGGTGGTCTGTGACTATCAGGGTGTTTTCACAGACATTGTTGCGAAGTGGCCAGGGAGCACCCACGACAGCTTCATCTGGGCCAACTCTGCTCTCTGCCAGGTGGCAGAAGGTGGTGGCTTTGAGGGCTGCTGGCACTTAGGAGACAGTGGCTATCCTTTACGCCCCTACCTACTGACATCTATAGAGACAGCCAACACTGGGGCAGAAGAAGGATACAACAGCACTCGCACCACAACTCGCGCCGTAGTGGAGAGGGCCATAGGGATGTGGAAGCAGCGTTTCCGGTGTCTGAGCAAGTCTGGTGGTGGCCTGCAACTGGACCCCACAAAATGCTGTGCTGCCCTTAAAGCAAATGTGCAGCTGCCAGAAAATGAGGACTTTGTAAACAATGCTGATGATGATAACCATGTACAACATAATGCAATGCACCCTGCAGGCCAGGAAACATGTCTTCAATTAATAGAAGATATGTTTGGCACATAACCCCTACCTACTCACACACCCTTTTTTTTGTAAACCACAGCTTTTTCAGTGCATAAAGGCCAAAGGCGCAAGCTCAAGCTAAACGCCTGTGATCTTCGATCCCTCAGAGGGCACTGCATCAAGAACCACCACTCAACAATAGCTGATATAATCACATGGGCAAGGGATTACTTTGGCAAACCTTTGTCAAGCATTACAATACAGATTTACGTGCACAAATGCCTCTAAAAACTTTACTGTGCAAAAAAGAAGCCTTGTCCAGAAGCGGCGTCGACTTCTCGGGGCTTGGACCATCACACAGTGGAAACGTGTATTGTGGTCAGATGAATCAGCATTCCAGGTCTTTTTTGGAAAAATGGACGCCGTGTGCTCCAGACCAAAGACGAAATGGACCATCCAGACTGTTATCAGCAACAAGTCCAAAAGCCAGAATCTCTCATGGTATGGGGCTGTGTCAGTGCCCTTGGTAAAGGTAATTTACACTTCTGTGATGGCAGGATTAATGCAGAAAAGTACATTAAGATCTTAGAGCAACATATGCTGCCTTCAAAATGTCATCTTTTCCAGGGACGTCCATGCATTTTTCAACAAGACAATGCAAAAGCACATGCTGCACACATTACAAAGACATGGCTGCAAAAGAAGAGGGTACGGGTACTGGACCGGCCTGCTTGCAGTTCTGACCTGTCCCCAATAGAGAATTTTGAAAGGAAAAATGCGATCAATGGAACAATGACTGTACTGTTGCACATCTTAAGATGTGTTTGCAGGAAGAATGAGACAAAATAAAAGCTGAAACACTAAATCACTTTCTATCCTTTTTTTTATGATTTGCTTTTTTCCATGCTGTCCAAACTTTTTCTGATTTGGGGTTGTAGAATAACAACACTTTAAAGTATTCAGTTCCATAATTTAGTACTTCGTAGAGCCATCTTTTGCTTTAATTACAGCCATCTGTGTGTTTGGAAAGTTCCAAACCAGCGTTGCACACCACGATTGGGGAATATTTCCTTGTTCGAGATCAATCAAATTTCGTAGTAGCAGGCAATGTACCATTCATAGTCCATTTATAGATTTTCTGTCATATTCCTGTCAAGGATTTCACTTGGCCACTAAAAGACATTTACCTTCCTGTCCTTAAGCCACTGCTTTTTTGGCAGTCAGTTTAGGGTTGTTGTCGTGCTGAAAGGCAAACCTCCTGCCCATCATCAGCTGTCTAGCAAAGGGCTGCATGTTTTCCACAAGAATTAGAATTTACTTGGCAGCATCCATGTTCCATCTTAACCAACTGCCCAGTTCCTATAGAAGAGATCCCCATAGAAAATAATGCTGGTGTGTGTACCTGGTTTACAGACATCTCAAGTCTCCCGGAAGTTCCCAGGAGTCTCCCGCATATACATAGCAGCTCCCTGATGCCCGCAAATCAGATAAAATCTCCCGGAATCTAGAACGAGCGGCCAAGAACGCACACACACACACGCACGCAGGCGACACAGACTTTATTCCCCAATCGCGTATTAAATCCGTTATCTGATATACAGTCTAGCGCATTGTGTAGGGAACATAAATCGTCTAATATACTGTCTAGTGCACTATGTAGGGAACAGAAATCCGTTATCTGATATACAATTTAGTGCACTATGTAGGGAACATAAATCCGTTATCTGATATACAATTTAGTGCACTATGTAGGGAACATAATTAATTATGTAATACACTATCTAGTGCACTATGTAAGGAACACAAATCATCATCTAGTTATACTTTCTAGTGCACTATGTAGTGAACATGAATGCGTTATCTAATACACTATCTAGTGCACTATGAAGGGAACATAAATTCGTGATCTGATATACAATCTAGTGCACTGTGTAGAGAACATAAACCAATTGTCTAATTCACTATTTAGTGCACTACGTAGGGAACATAAATTCATTTCTAAAATACTATCTAGTGTACTATGTAGGGAACATAAATCCGTTATCTGATATACAATTTAGTGCACTATGTAGGGAACCTTAATCCGTTAACTAATACGCTACCTAAAGCATTATGTAAGAAACATAAGTCTATTATCTAGTACACTATCTAGTGCACTAAGTAAGGAACATAAATTATTTTCTAATATACAATCTATTGCACTATGTAGGTAACATAAATCTATTATCTTTCACACTCTCTAGTGCACTATGTAGTACACATTAATGTGTTTGTGATGCGAACAGTTAGCTTAGTAGCTCAGTTAGCAGCTCCTAAAAGTTCTGTTATCACCCATATCCTTTGGTGTGTGCGAGAGTTTTTTTTTTAGCTATTTTTTTTTTTTGGGGGGGGGGGGGGGGGCTTGGGGGGTCGAGGTCCGGGTCCAGGGGTAACCTCCCCGAAATGAGTTTTTGCAACTTGGGATGTCTGGGTTTATTGAGAGGATGCACTATAACAAGTGAAGCTGGTTAAATAGTGTCAATACTGAGTCGTTCAGCATCGCTTCCTATCCTTTTGTCTATCCAGTAAATCTGATTATCATCCCAATTACTGAACCACAGAGAGTCCTCAAACACTGCTACATCAAATGGATGTCATACACACACACACACACACACACACACACAAACACAGTTATATTGTTTATTGTTGGTTGTTGGATTATTATATTTACACTGATATTGTCACTTTATTAGTTGTATAACCTTAAGACCATATTTATTGTGAATTGATCTGTAAAAATTATGCTGATATTTATGCTGACATCATATAGAAATGCAGTTTGTAAGTTTTCTTATTCTGGTGTTGCATTCAAACTCCAAATGTTCATACTATTGCTCAGGCTTCTATAGATGTATATTTACATTTATATTTTCGGCATTTAGCGGGCGCTTTTATCCAAAGCTACTTACATTACAGTTACAGTATACAGTCTGAGCAATTGAGGGTTAAGGGCCTTGCTCAAGGGCCCAACAGCAGCAACCTGGCAGTTGTGAGGCTTGAACCAGCGACCTTCTGATTACTAGTCCAGTGCCTTAACCACTAGGCTACAGCTTGCCCATGTATATTTGTTATACATCTTTAGAAACATCTAAAGTACAGTAGTATCTCCAATGAGTAGCAGTCATGATAAATGTAAATTTTTTCCCCCAATTTTTCTCCCCCTCCCAATCTAGTCATGTCCAATTACCCTGATTGCGTCCTCTATACTGATTCGACCCTTCATCGCTGACTGAGGACGCCTCTCAACTGACATATGCCCCCACCAGCATGTACAGTCAGTACAGACTGCATTTTTCACTTGCACGAGTCAAGTTCATACACTGACGGGCACTGTGTACGGAGGGCCACACCCCCATCAGCATTATTTCTTAGCCTTGTGCAGGCGCCATCAGTCAGCCAGCAGGGGCCGCAGTTGCACCAGTTATGAGGACCTATGATCTGGCTTTTTACCCCATGAACAACAGCCAATCGTTGTTCATGCAGCCGCCCAGTCAAAAGGCAGAGCTGAGATTCGATACAATGTATTCGAAACCCCAACTCTGGTGTGCTAGCGTATTTTTTACCACTGCGCCACCTGAGCGGCCACAATGTACGTGTTTGTTTAAAAACTCCACACATAACGTCTTAGGTCTTGGGAACTCAATAACGACCCTTTTCTTGCTTCATCCTCAATGTGTTATATAAACACCATTCAAAGATACGTTTAAGATGTGTTGCAACTATGGTAAAAATTAAGTAGCTGTCACAAAAGATAAAGGAGCAAATAGTTTCATTGCACTAATAGGCAATGGGTATTAAAAGATTTAAAAAATCTTGAATATTCCTAGAGATACCATTGGCGGTATTGTCAGAAGGTTTAAAACTTCTGGTGCAGCAGCAAAGACATCAGTCCAACAACGTAAAACCCCAGTATTACAGGGTGATCTTATGAAGGCAGGGACAAATGTGTCAGTGGCATCCATAAGATCATCATTTACCAACCAAGTATGTTTGGACTCCACGACGCATGTTGCTCTTGATCAAGAAGCATAGGATGCTTTGACTGAAACATGCCAAAAGAATTTAGTTAGTTAGGCATTAGAGTTTTTGAACACCATTCTCTTCAGTAATGAATTAAAACTGGAACTCTGTGGTCATATGGCATAGTGTCTTTTTCTGGCACAAGAAAGAAAAGCTTATTACCCTTACCGATTTGACCCAGTGGCGAAACCTACAGCAGGTTATTGTCGCTGAACCGCTGGATGTCTAAATGGTGCTCAGAAAACAGCATTGATTTTGTAGATAACTGGTCCACCTTTGAGGGAAGGCCTGGTCTTTTGAAGCGGGATGGTGTCCACCCCACGTGGGATGGTGCTGCTCGCATTTCTTGCAGCATAGGTGACAGACTTTACCACCGCGTTAGTGTAGCGGCAGATAGTGTTAAATGACTATCCAGAGCCAAGACCAGGCAGCAGACAAACAGGCCTAACCGACTGTCTGCGAGTCGCCATCGGACGTCACCCGGAATCCTTAGGTCACAAACCATTGAGACTGTGTCTGTTTACCGTGGCAGGTGTAAGCCAAAACAAAATCAAAAAGTATGTCATAATAACTTAATTAAAATTAATCTAAATGAGCATCATGAAAACCCTAGTAAGGCTAAACTAAAGTTAGGACTTCTAAACATCAGGTCACTTGCATGCAAAACAGTAATTGCAAATGAAATAATTACAGATAATTGTCTTAGTGCACTTTGTTTAACTGAGACCTGGGCTAGACCTGATGAGTATCTAAGTTTAAATGAAGCATCTCCTCCGGGTTACAGTTATGAACATAAGCCACGTCTTAGCGGTCGTGGTGGAGGAATAGCCACAATTTATGATAAAGACATACTGTAGGTCTTACTGTAAAACCATCTCCCATAACAAACTCGTTTAAAGTTCTTATCTCTGACATAACCAATACATTTTCATCTGATAAAACTAGTATGTTTAAGCTGGTTACTGTTTATCGACACCCTGGTCCTTACTCAGAATTTCATAACGAATTTGCAGATTTTCTTTCTAAATTAGTCTTATCAACTAAGAAAGCTTTAATTGTTGGTGACTTTAATATTCATTATGAGGATAAGTGTAATCCACTCAAAATTGTGTTTGATTCTATTTTAGAATCCTTAGGCATCACCCAGAATGTAACAGGACCCACTCACCGCTGTAAACATACCTTAGATTTAATACTTACTTATGGTATAAACATAGACAACCTGGAAATTGTACCACAGAATGACTTAATTTCTGATCACTCCCTACTAATTTATGAAGTGTCCCTGTCCAATAATATACAGCAACCACATCGTTTTAAATGTAAGCACACTATTACATCTGCAACTGCAGCAGCGTTCATAAACTGCCTACCAGAATTACCAAATATATCAGCATCAGAACCTAAAGAACTAGATCAGGCAACTCAAAACCTAGAGACCGTACTGCGCACAACCTTAGATAACGTAGCCCCACTCAAAACTAAACTGATTAGGGAGAAAAAACTTGCTCCATGGTACAATGACCACACATGCGCACTTAAACAAGCAGCACGGAAATTAGAACGCAAGTGGCGTCACACTACACTGGAGGTGTATAAGATTGCTTGGAAAGATGCTCTAACTGAGTATAAACATGCACTTATAAAAGCTAAATCTTTATATTATTCGTCCCTAATAGAGAAAAATAAAAACAATCCTAGATTCCTTTTTGAGACAGTGTCCAAATTAACTAAAAACGTCAATGAAACTGAATCTAATATACCGCCTGACTGTACCAGCGATGATTTTTTTAAATTCTTTAATGACAAGATAGAAAAAATACGACTTCAGAGTCAAAGTGTGTCACTTGCCAATGTTAAGTATGGACTCACTCCGAGCAGCATTGGTGATAATAGTAACGAGTTAATCCAACTAAATTCCTTTAATCCAATCTCCCAAAATGAACTAACTGTGTTGATTAAATCATCTAAGTCATCATCGTGTATACTCGATCCTGTTCCAACTCGTTTACTTAAAGATTTACTCCCAGCTATTGTAGAGCCCCTGCTTACATTAATCAATGCATCCCTTAGCCTTGGGTATGTACCTAAATTGTTTAAAAGTGCCGTTATTAAACCCCTGATTAAAAAACCTAATCTTGATCCACATGTACTAGCTAATTATAGGCCAATTTCAAACCTTCCTTTTGTCTCTAAAATATTAGAAAAAGTCGTTTCCAAACAATTATGTTCTTATTTGAATGAAAATTGTATTCATGAAAAATTTCAATCAGGATTTAGACCCAACCATAGTACCGAAACCGCATTAATTAGAGCAGTTAATGAGTTGTTAATGTCTTCTGATAATGGATGTGTCTCTTTTCTTGTTCTATTAGATCTTAGCGCAGCGTTTTATACGGTCGATCATAACATTTTACTGGAGAGGCTAGAAAATACAGTAGGTGTTAAAGGACTCGCACTCTCTTGGTTTCAATCATATCTGACTGACCGCTCGCAATTTGTTTATGTAAATTATAAATGCTCGGAAACTTCAAAAGTAAAGTGTGGTGTTCCACAGGGGTCGGTACTTGGACCGCTATTATTTACACTCTATATGCTTCCACTAGGTGAAATTATTCATAAACATGGCATAAAATTTCACTGCTATGCAGATGACACACAGCTGTATATATCAGCCAAACCAAATGATACTGACACAATCAGTAAGATAGAAGATTGTGTAAACGACATAAAAAACTGGATGTCGTGTAATTTTCTTTTACTTAATTCAGATAAAACTGAGGTTTTACTTGTTGGCTCTAAAGCTGCAAGAGACAAGTTGTCTAACCTGGTGCTAAACCTAAACACTTTCTCTGTTACTCCCAGCCCAGATGTAAAAAACTTGGGTGTCACAATAGATTCAGATCTTTCCTTTGATACACACATTAATAATGTTACTAGAGTTGCTTTCTATCATTTGCGTAATATCTCTAAAATAAGAAATATACTATCTGTTAATGACGCTGAAAAACTGATCCATGCATTTATAACTTCTCGGTTAGATTATTGTAATGCTCTTCTAACTGGATGCTCTGGTAGATCCTTAAACAAACTCCAGTTAGTTCAAAATGCAGCAGCTCGAGTGCTAACTAGAACTAAAAAATTTGATCATATCAGTCCTGTTCTATCATCTCTACACTGGCTGCCAGTTAAATTCCGCATTGATTACAAAATACTTTTACTAACCTATAAAGCGCTACATGGTCTGGCTCCACAGTATCTGAGTGAACTTATTAATCACTACAGCCCAGCGCGTCCACTTCGTTCACAAGATGCAGGGTTACTTATAGTTCCTAAAATTAAAAAGACCACAGCTGGTGGAAGAGCATTTTCTTACAAAGCTCCACAACTTTGGAATAATCTTCCTGCCTCTATTCGGGATTCGGACACAGTCTCAATGTTTAAGTCTAGACTGAAAACATATTTATTTTCTCAGGCTTTTGATTAATATAGACAAAGGCGCAGAGCTTGGGGGTTCTTGGTCATAGAAACTTGTGGTGATCAGGGATGTTGGGTTGCTGTCGTTCTGCCTCTCTTGTCTGATCACTCCGCTTTGGGTAGGAGAGGTGGGCGCTGATGTCCTGTGAAAGCCTTCATGACCTTGTTACCTGCTTGCTCTCCCTTTTAGTTATGCTGTAATAATTAGGGCTGCCGGAGTCTAAACTCTCTGTAAAACTGTTTTACTCAACTAGCATTGTACATTATTAACTACATTCTTTTTTGTTTTACTCCAAAGGAATTCTGATGGAAACCTGTTTACCTGCCGAGGTTAAGGATTAAAGTCGAGACTGCCGTGACAACTATGCTGTTCCTGCCGGATGTGACGGGTCTGGAGTAATTGCACCAAGAATGACAAGAAATCACTACAGACTTTATTGAAGACTAGAGCAAAGAACAACTCTATTATTATTCATCTATTTATCTATTTATTATTACCAGTTATAACTTTTAGATAATTTAATTCTGTGTTTGTATGCTCTTTGTAAATCCTATTTATTTAAAGTATCCTCCAGGCCACCCAAGAAGGATGGGCCCTGCTGAGTCTGGTTCCTCTCAAGGTTTCTTCCTGTAATTTTCAGGGAGTTTTTCCTTGCCACAGTCGCCCTCGGCTTGCTCAACAGGGGTTTTTGTATCTGTTGGTCCTGGATTTTGTAAAGTTGCTTTGAGACAATGTCTATTGTAAAAAGCGCTATATAAATAAAGTTGACTTGACTTGACTTATGACAAGAATAATACTGTCCCCATGGTGAAGCATGGAGGTGGGTCAGTGATGATGTGGGCATGTTTTCTCCTGCAGAAACTTGCAATTTCTTAGTCTTTACTGTGTGGCTGGCATTATGGATTCAAGGCATTTTGCATAGGAATGTAATGTATTCTGTGGTTAATTTAAACCTGGGTGATAACTGGAATTTCTGGCAAGACAGTGATCCCAAGCACACTTCCAAGTAAACTAAAGCTTGGTTAAGTAATCAGTTTTGGAATAAAACATTGAGAGTGACCTTCTCAATTTCCAGATTTAAATCTCATAGAAGATCTTTAAAAGTAGCTCGACTAAGTACTGACGCTGGTGGTTGTATAATAGAGCACATGGACATTTGTATAGAGAACATTGTTTTCATTAAAATTCAGAAAAGTTAACTTAAAATTCTGTGTATCAATAAATGTTTTCTCTCTGTTCACTGAGACCATAATATTTGTTAAGGTGAGGGGGTTGAACTTCTAATTGCAGCTGTATATGGATGAACTGTAACTATGCAGTTTTCTACACACACTGTCCATTTCATCAGCTACACTTACCACATAGAAGCACTTTGTAGTTCTACAATTACTGACTGTAGTCCATCTATTTCTCTACATACTTTTTCAACCTGCTTTCACCCTGTTCTTCAATGGTCAGGACCCCCACAGAACCACCACAGTGTAGGTATTATTTGGGTGTTGGATCATTCTCAGCACTGCAGTGACACTGACATGGTGGTGGTGTGTTAGTGTGTGTTGTGCTGGTATGAGTGGATCAGACACAGCAGCGCTGCAGGAGTTTTTCGTTGGACCGCCTTTAGCTTTGATTACGGCACGCATTCGCTGAGGCATCTTTTCCACAAGCTTCTGCAATGTCACAACATTTATTTCTGTCCAGAGTTGCATTAATTTTTCCCCAAGATCTTGTATTGATGATGGGAGATTTGGACCACTGCGCAAAGTCTTCTCCAGAACATCCCAAAGATTCTCAATGGGGTTCAGGTCTGGACTCTGTGGTGGCCAATCCATGTGTAAAATGATGTGTCATGCTCCCTGAACCACTCTTTCACAATTTGAGCCCGATGAATCCTGGCATTGTCATCTTGGAATATGCCCGTGCCATCAGGGAAGAAAAAAATCCATTGATGGAATAACCTGCTTGTTCAGTATATCCAGGTAGTCAGCTGACCTCATTCTTTGGGCACATAACGTTGCTGAACTTAGACCTGACCAACTGCAGCAACCCCAGATCATAGCACTGCCCCCACAGGCTTGTACGGTAGGCACTAGACATGATGGGTGCATCACTTCAGCCGCCTCTCTTCTTACCCTGATGCGCTTATCACTCTGGAACAGGGTAAATCTGGACTCATCAGACCACATGACCTTCTTCCATTGCTCCAGAGTTCAATCTTTATGCTCCCTAGCAAATTGAAGCCGTTTTTGCCGGTTAGCCTAACTGACAAGTGGTTTTCTTAAGGCTACACAGCTGTTTAGTCCCAATCCCTTGAGTTCCCTTCGCATTGTGCGTGTGGAAATGCTCTTACTTTCACTATTAAACATAATCCCTGAGTTCTACTGTAGTTTTTCTACCATTTGATTTCACCAAACGTGATCGCCGAAAGTGATGAAAGTGATCGCCGATCACGATCATTCAAGATTTGTTTTCGACCACATTCCTTCCTCGAAGATGATGTTTTCCCACTGTCCTTCCACTTTTTAATAATGCGTTGGACAGTTCTTAACCTGATTTTAGTAGTTTCAGCAAGCATTCTCTGCTTGATGCATGCCAATAATTTGACCCTTCTGAAACAGATTGACATCTTTTCCACGACCACAGGATGTGTCTTTCGACATGGTTGTTTAACAAATGAGAAGCTACTCACTGCATCAGTTAGGGTTAAATAAGTTGTTGCCAGCTTAAACATAATCACCCATGCAGTAAATATCCAATGGGAGGCTCTTACATATTTGCTTAGTTAAATCCAGGTGGTGACCTTTTTTTTGGCCAGGCAGTGTATACACATACACACACATACATACACACACACATATACAGTGTATCACAAAAGTGAGTACACCCCTCACATTTCTGCAAATATTTCATTATATCTTTTCATGGGACAACACTATAGACATGAAACTTGGATATAACTTAGAGTAGTCAGTGTACAGCTTGCATAGCAGTGTAGATTTACTGTCTTCTGAAAATAACTCAACACACAGCCATTAATGTATAAATAGCTGGCAACATAAGTGAGTACACCCCACAGTGAACATGTCCAAATTGTGCCCAAATGTGTCGTTGTCCCTCCCTGGTGTCATGTGTCAAGGTTCCAGGTGTAAATGGGGAGCAGGGCTGTTAAATTTGGTGTTTTGGGTACAATTCTCTCATACTGGCCACTGGATATTCAACATGGCACCTCATGGCAAAGAACTCTCTGAGGATGTGAGAAATAGAATTGTTGCTCTCCACAAAGATGGCCTGGGCTATAAGAAGATTGCTAACACCCTGAAACTGAGCTACAGCATGGTGGCCAAGGTCATACAGCGGTTTTCCAGGACAGGTTCCACTCGGAACAGGCTTCGCCAGGGTCGACCAAAGAAGTTGAGTCCACGTGTTCGGCGTCATATCCAGAGGTTGGCTTTAAAAAATAGACACATGAGTGCTGCCAGCATTGCTGCAGAGGTTGAAGACGTGGGAGGTCAGCCTGTCAGTGCTCAGACCATACGCCGCACACTGCATCAACTCTGCATGGTCGTCATCCCAAAAGGAAGCTGACGCACAAGAAAGCCCGCAAAC
The DNA here is from genome assembly GCF_030014385.1 of Trichomycterus rosablanca. NCBI lineage: Eukaryota > Metazoa > Chordata > Actinopteri > Siluriformes > Trichomycteridae > Trichomycterus > Trichomycterus rosablanca. The sequence goes on along the minus strand of NC_085995.1, from coordinate 15,278,719 downwards.
AGTTTGCTGAAGACAAGCAGTCCAAGAACATGGATTACTGGAATGCCCTGTGGTCTGACGAGACCAAGATAAACTTGTTTGGCTCAGATGGTGTCCAGCATGTGTGGCGGCGCCCTGGTGAGAAGTACCAAGACAACTGTATCTTGCCTACAGTCAAGCATGGTGGTGGTAGCATCATGGTCTTGGGCTGCATGAGTGTTGCTGGCACTGGGGAGCTGCAGTTCATTGAGGGAAACATGAATTCCAACATGTACTGTGACATTCTGAAACAGAGCATGATCCCCTCCCTTCGAAAACACAACCTCCAAGATGACAACTGCCTTGCTGAGGAAGCTGAAGGTAAAGGTGATGGACTAAACCCAATTGAGCACCTGTGGCGCATCCTCAAGTGGAAGGTAGAGGAGTTCAAGGTGTCTAACATCCACCAGCTCCGTGATGTCATCATGGAGGAGTGGAAGAGGATTCCAGTAGCAACCTGTGCAGCTCTGGTGAATTCCATGCCCAGGAGGGTTAAGGCAGTGCTGGATAATAATGGTGGTCACACAAAATATTGACACTTTGGGCACAATTTGGACATGTTCACTGTGGGGTGTACTCACTTATGTTGCCAGCCATTTAGACATTAATGGCTGTGTGTTGAGTTATTTTCAGAAGACAGTAAATCTACACTGCTATACAAGTTGTACACTGACTACTCTAAGTTATATCCAAGTTGTATTTCTATAGTGTTGTCCCATGAATATATATATATATATATATACAGTGGGGCCAAAAAGTATTTAGTCAGCCACTGATTGTGCAAGTTCTCCTACTTAGAAAGATGAGAGAGGTCTGTAATTTTCATCATAGGTACACTTCATCTATGAGAGACAAAATGAGAAAAAAAAATCCAGGAAATCACATTGTAGGATTTTTTAAGAATTTATTTGTAAATTATGGTGGAAAATAAGTATTTGGTCAAAAACAAAAGTTCAACTCAATACTTTGTAACATCACCTTTGTTGGCAATGACAGAGGTGAAACGTTTCCTGTCGTTTCAAGTCTTCACCAGGTTTGCACACACTGTAGCTGGTATTTTGTCCCATTCCTCCATGCAGATCTCCTCTAGAGCAGTGATGTTTTGGGGCTGTCGCTGGGCAACACGGACTCCACAAATTTTCTATGGGGTTAAGGTCTGGAGACTGGCTAGGCCACTCCAGGACCTTGAAATGCTTTTTACAGAGCCACTCCTTCGTTGCCCGAGCGGTGTGTTTAGGATCATTGTCATGCTGGAAGACCCAGCCACGTTCCATCTTCAATGCTCTCACTGATGGAAGGAGGTTTTGGCTTAAAATCTCACGATACATGGCCCCGTTCATTCTTCCCTTAACACGGATCAGTCGTCCTGTCCCCTTTGCAGAAAAACAGCCCCAAAGCATGATGTTTCCACCCCCATGCTTCACAGTAGGTATGGTGTTCTTGGGTTTTTCTTCTTCCAAACACGACGAGTTGAGTTTTTACCAAAAAGTTCCATTTTGGTTTTATCTGACCACATGATATTCTCCCAATCCTCTTCTGGATCATCCATATGCTCTCTGGCAAACTTCAGACGGGCCTGGACATGAACTGGCTTAAGCAGGGGGACACGCCTGGCACTGCAGGATTTGAGTCCCTCTCGGCGTAGTGTGTTACTGATGGTAGCCTTTGTTACTTTGGTCCCAGCTCTCTGCAGGTCATTCATCAGGTCCCTCCGTGTAGTTCTGGGATTTTTGCTCACCGTTCTCATGATCATTTTGACCCCACGGGATGAGATCTTGACCCCAAGGGAGATTATCAATGGTCTTGTATGTCTTCCATTTTCTTACAATTGCTCCCACAGTTGATTTATTCACACCAACCTGCTTGCCTATTGTAGATTCACTCTTCCCAGCCTGGTGCAGGTCTACAATTTTCTTCCTGGTGTCCTTCGACAGCTCTTTGGTCTTGGCCATGGTTGAGTTTGTAGTCTTACTGTTTGAGGCTGTGGACAGGTGTCTTTTATACAGATAACGAGGTCAAACAGGTGCCATTAATACAGGTAACGAGTGGAGGACAGACGAGCTTCTTAAAGAAGTTACAGGTCTGTGAGAGCCAGAAATCTTGCTTGTTTGTGGGTGACCAAATACTTATTTTCCACCATAATTTACAAATAAATTCTTTAAAAATCCTACAATGTGATTTCCTGGATTTTTTTTCCTCATTTTGTCTCTCATAGATGAAGTGTACCTATGATGAAAATTACAGACCTCTCTCATCTTTCTAAGTAGGAGAACCTGCACAATCAGTGGCTGATTAAATACTTTTTGACCCCACTGTATATATATATCGGGCTGTCACGCGATTAAAAATTTTAATCTCAATTAATCGCAAACTAATAATTAAGTAAAATTTGAACAGTTATGCACATTTTTATTGCAAGAACATGTTTACCAATACAAACATTCATAAAATATGATAAAATTATTAATTCTAAATTCATTTTAGAAAGCACATTATCTGACAAAAGTGAGGATCTTTTCCTGTTCATAACCCTGACACTGAAAACAGGTGCACTAACCATACCCTCAACCCCCCCCCCCCCCCTTCCCGTTACGCCCCTGTGCATCTCGTATAATGTCATGTAGGCCCACATCGTTAACTGTGTTAAAGCGTTTATACCAGTGGTGTCCAAACTTTTTTCGAGGAGGGCCAGATTTGATAATGTGAAAGTGCCTGAGGGCCAGCAGTCCCTGATGACATTATTTTAAACAATAAAATATGCATGGCTACCTTTGCAGTATTTCCTGGCATACAGAACCATAAGACAAAAGAAAAGAAAAAAATTATATTAAACAATACTTGACATTTTGCTTAAGTTTTCTGGCTAACTCAGAAATCATGCTTTTCAAAATATTTTGATCTAATATTATGCATCAATAAAGCATCAAAACACATATGATTATTTCATAGATCTATTAAGAAAATCTTTTAATACTGTAATGTGCAGAAACAAGACTGGGAAATACTGTTCTAAATTACCATTTAAACACCTATAAATACCTGAAACAGTCAAGTTACCAGACATAAGTTATTGACTGTAGCTATAAAAAAATAGTGTTAATTAATACAGTCCATGTAAACGCTTAGTCCATATAAATATCAGATACAAATGTGTTTTTAAAATGTACAAACATCACAAATATAAATCATGTATATTACCTTGTGATAGAATAAACTGTAGAGATGAAACGTCACAGAGTTTCACTTCTTACCGGAGGGGGAGGAGGAGGAGATATGCGGTTTTGATGGACAGGTCTAGCAGCCAATGGAAATACTCATTACAAAGATTGCGTGATTTCATTCATCTTTTCATCAACACGTAAAAAAAGTGAAAACCGCTACAAGTAGTTTTTCAACGGACAGCAACTATAATCTATTACTTTTTCTGTTTGAACAATTTAAGACAGAAGATGCGGGCCGTATAAAACCCGATCGCGGACCTGCCTGCTTTATACAGTATATTATGTTCCATTTAACAGCAGTGTTTGTAAAGTTCCGTGTACAGTTCATGCGCTTTACATCCTAATTCATTTGAAATACAGTTAATTACCACAGAGACATACAGTATATGTATGTGGCACAATTAACGCGATTAACGCGTTAAAATTTTAATCGCGATTAAAAAAATTAATTGAGATTCAAATGTTTAATCTTACTATTTTATTTGGCTGTTTGTGCCACATACATATACGTATGTCTCTGTGGTAATTAACTGTATTTCAAATAAATTAGGATGTAAAGCGCATGAACTGTACACGGAACTTTACAAACACTGCTGTTAAATGGAACATAATATACTGTATAAAACAGGCAGGTCCGCGATCGGGTTTTATACGGCCCGCATCTTCTGTCTTAAATTGTTCAAACAGAAAAAGTAATCAATTATAGTCGCTGTCCGATGAAAAACTACTTGTAGTAGTGTGTTGATGAAAAGATGAATGAAATCACGCAATCTTTGTAACGAGTATTTCCATTGGCTGCTAGACCTGTCCATCAAAACCGCATATCTCCTCCTCCTCCCCCTCCGGTAAGAAGTGAAACTCTGTGATGTTTCATCTCTACAGTTTATTCAGGTTATTCAATCACATGGTTATATACATGATTTATATTTGTGATGTTTGTAGTTTTTTAAAAACACATTTGTATCTGATATTTATATGGACTAAGCATTTACATGGACTGTATTAATTAACACTATTTTTTTATAGCTACAGTCAATAACTTATAATGTCTGGTAACTTGACTGTTTCAGGTATTTATAGGTGTTTAAATGGTAATTTAGAACAGTATTTCCCAGTCTTGTTTCTGCACATTACAGTATTAAAAGGTTTTCTTAATAGATCTATGAAATAATCATATGTGTTTTGATGCTTTATTGGTGCATAATATTAGATCAAAATATTTTGAAAAGCATGATTTCTGAGTTAGCCAGAAAACTTAAGCAAAATGTCAAGTATTGTTTAATATAAATTTCTTTTTTTTTCTTTTGTCTTATGGTTCTGTATGCCAGGAAATACTCCAAAGGTAGCCATGCATATTTTATTGTTTAAAATAATGTCATCAGGGACTGCTGGCCCTCAGGCACTTTCACATTATCAAATCTGGCCCTCCTCGAAAAAAGTTTGGACACCACTGGTATAAACGCTTTAACACAGTTAACGATGTGGGCCTACATGACATTATACGAGATGCACTGGGGCGTAACGGGAAGGGGGGGGGGGGGGGGGGGGGGGGGGGGTTTGGGTTGAGGGTATGGTTGGTGCACCTGTTTTCAGTGTCAGGGTTATGAACAGGAAAAGATCCTCACTTTTGTCAGATAATGTGCTTTCTAAAATGAATTTAGAATTAATAATTTTTATCATATTTTATGAATGTTTGTATTGGTAAACATGTTCTTGCAATAAAAATGTGCATAACTGTTCAGATTTTGCTTAATTATTAGTTTAATTATTAAATTTTGTTCTTTAATCGCGATTAATCTCGATTAAAATTTGTGACAGCCCTAATATACAGTGTATCACAAAAGTGAGTACACCCCTCACATTTCTGCAAATATTTCATTATATCTTTTCATGGGACAACACTATAGAAATAAAACTTGGATATAACTTAGAGTAGTCAGAGTACAACTTGTATAGCAGTGTAGATTTACTGTCTTCTGAAAATAACTCAACACACAGCCATTAATGTCTAAATGGCTGGCAACATAAGTGAGTACACCCCACAGTGAACATGTCCAAATTGTGCCCAAAGTGTCAATATTTTGTGTGACCACCATTATTATCCAGCACTGCCTTAACCCTCCTGGGCATGGAATTCACCAGAGCTGCACAGGTTGCTACTGGAATCCTCTTCCACTCCTCCATGATGACATCACGGAGCTGGTGGATGTTAGACACCTTGAACTCCTCCACCTTCCACTTGAGGATGCGCCACAGGTGCTCAATTGGGTTTAGTCCATCACCTTTACCTTCAGCTTCCTCAGCGAGGCAGTTGTCATCTTGGAGGTTGTGTTTGGGGTCGTTATCCTGTTGGAAAACTGCCATGAGGCCCAGTTTTCGAAGGGAGGGGATCATGCTCTGTTTCAGAATGTCACAGTACATGTTGGAATTCATGTTTCCCTCAATGAACTGCAGCTCCCCAGTGCCAGCAACACTCATGCAGCCCAAGACCATGATGCTACCACCACCATGCTTGACTGTAGGCAAGATACAGTTGTCTTGGTACTTCTCACCAGGGCGCCGCCACACATGCTGGACACCATCTGAGCCAAACAAGTTTATCTTGGTCTCGTCAGACCACAGGGCATTCCAGTAATCCATGTTCTTGGACTGCTTGTCTTCAGCAAACTGTTTGCGGGCTTTCTTGTGCGTCAGCTTCCTTCTGGGATGACGACCATGCAGACCGAGTTGATGCAGTGTGCGGCGTATGGTCTGAGCACTGACAGGCTGACCTCCCACGTCTTCAACCTCTGCAGCAATGCTGGCAGCACTCATGTGTCTATTTTTTAAAGCCAACCTCTGCATATGAAGCCGAACACGTGGACTCAACTTTTTTGGTCGACTCTGGCGAAGCCTGTTCCGAGTGGAACCTGTCCTGGAAAACCGCTGTATGACCTTGGCCACCATGCTGTAGCTCAGTTTCAGGGTGTTAGCAATCTTCTTATAGCCCAGGCCATCTTTGTGGAGAGCAACAATTCTATTTCTCACATCCTCAGAGAGTTCTTTGCCATGAGGTGCCATGTTGAATATCCAGTGGCCAGTATGAGAGAATTGTACCCAAAACACCAAATTTAACAGCCCTGCTCCCCATTTACACCTGGGACCTTGACACATGACACCAGGGAGGGACAACGACACATTTTGGCACAATTTGGACATGTTCACTGTGGGGTGTACTCACTTATGTTGCCAGCTATTCAGACATTAATGGCTGTGTGTTGAGTTATTTTCAGAAGACAGTAAATCTACACTGCTATACAAGCTGTACACTGACTACTCTAAGTTATATCCAAGTTTCATGTCTATAGTGTTGTCCCATGAAAATATATAATGAAATATTTGCAGAAATGTGAGGGGTGTACTCACTTTTGTGATACACTGTATATACAGTGTATCACAAAAGTGAGTACACCCCTCACATTTCTGCAGATATTTAAGTATATCTTTTCATGGGACAACACTGACAAAATGACACTTTGACACAATGAAAAGTAGTCTGTGTGCAGCTTATATAACAGTGTAAATTTATTCTTCCCTCAAAATAACTCAATATACAGCCATTAATGTCTAAACCACCGGCAACAAAAGTGAGTACACCCCTAAGAGACTACACCCCTAAATGTCCAAATTGAGCACTGCTTGTCATTTTCCCTCCAAAATGTCATGTGATTTGTTAGTGTTACTAGGTCTCAGGTGTGCATAGGGAGCAGGTGTGTTCAAATTAGTAGTACAGCTCTCACACTCTCTCATACTGGTCACTGAAAGTTCCAACATGGCACCTCATGGCAAAGAACTCTCTGAGGATCTTAAAAGACGAATTGTTGCGCTACATGAAGATGGCCAAGGCTACAAGAACATTGCCAACACCCTGAAACTGAGCTGCAGCACAGTGGCCAAGATCATCCAGCGTTTTAAAAGAGCAGGGTCCACTCAGAACAGACCTCGCGTTGGTCGTCCAAAGAAGCTGAGTGCACGTGCTCAGCGTCACAGCCAACTGCTGTCTTTGAAAGATAGGCGCTGGAGTGCTGTCAGCATTGCTGCAGAGATTGAAAAGGTGGGGGGTCAGCCTGTCAGTGCTCAGACCATACGCTGCACACTACATCAAATTGGTCTGCATGGCTGTCACCCCAGAAGGAAGCCTCTTCTGAAGTCTCTACACAAGAAAGCCCGCAAACAGTTTGCTGAAGACATGTCAACAAAGGACATGGATTACTGGAACCATGTCCTATGGTCTGATGAGACCAAGATTAATTTGTTTGGTTCAGATGGTCTCAAGCATGTGTGGCAGCAATCAGGTGAGGAGTACAAAGATAAGTGTGTCATGCCTACAGTCAAGCATGGTGGTGGGAATGCCATGGTCTGGGGCTGCATGAGTGCAGCAGGTGTTGGGGAGTTACATTTCATTGAGGGACACATGAACTCCAATATGTACTGTGAAATACTGAAGCAGAGCATGATCCCCTCCCTCCGGAAACTGGGTCGCAGGGCAGTGTTCCAGCATGATAATGACCCCAAACACACCTCTAAGACGACCACTGCTTTATTGAAGAGGCTGAGGGTAAAGGTGATGGACTGGCCAAGCATGTCTCCAGACCTAAACCCAATAGAACATCTTTGGGGCATCCTCAAGCGGAAGGTGGAGGAGCGCAAAGTCTCGAATATCCGCCAGCTCCGTGATGTCGTCATGGAGGAGTGGAAAAGCATTCCAGTGGCAACCTGTGAAGCTCTGGTAAACTCCATGCCCAGGAGAGTTAAGGCAGTTCTGGGAAATAATGGTGGCCACACAAAATATTGACACTTCAGGAACTTTCACTAAGGGGTGTACTCACTTTTGTTGCCGGTGGTTTAGACATTAATGGCTGTATATTGAGTTATTTTGAGGGAAGAATAAATTTACACTGTTATATAAGCTGCACACAGACTACTTTTCATTGTGTCAAAGTGTCATTTTGTCAGTGTTGTCCCATGAAAAGATATACTTAAATATCTGCAGAAATGTGAGGGGTGTACTCACTTTTGTGATACACTGTATATACAGTATATATATATATGTATATATATATATATATATATATATATATATATATATATATATATATATATATATATATATATTCTGACACCTTTCTGTCAGAACCAGCATTAACTTCTTCAGCAGTTTGAGCTACAGTAGCTCGTCTGTTGGATCGTCAATCTTTGCCCCCCACGTGCATCAATAAGCCTTGGCCACCCATGACCCTGTCGCCGGTTTACCACTGTTCCTTCCTTGGATCACTTTTGATTGTTACTGACCACTGCAGACCCGGAACACCCCACAAGACTTTATATAAGACATAAAAAATTATATTACAAACATTTTGATTTAGAAACTTTTTTGTCTTGTGTGTTTTTGGGCGTGTGCTTCTAGTGTTTTACTTCACTTCCTCACCCAGTGTACCAAGTACCACTACATCTGCTCCCAATTCTTCCCCAAATTTAACCTCACCTACTTGCTTGTGTGTTACTGTGTGATGGTGTGAGCCATCCAGCCAGGCAGACTCTATTTGACCAGTGCTGGTGTCGCTCCAGAACTTGTCAAATAGAGTCTGAGTCTTTGAGAAGCAAAGATGGGCAGAGGATCTCCAGTTTGTCAACAAATGTGTGAGAAAATTATTTAAATGTTTGAAAACAATGTACCTCAAATCGTTTAATATCATTGAACGATTCATGGAATCTGGAAGAAATTTCAGTGCATGAAGGGCAAGGGCATAAGTCTAAGCTAAACACCTGTGATCTCCGATCTCTCATACATTACTGCATCAAGGACCGTCATTCATCAATATCTGATATAACCACATTGACAAACCTTTGTTAAGCACTACAGTACAGAGATACATTAACAAATGCAACTTACAACTTTACTGTGCAAAAAAGAGGCCTTATGTTAACCATGTCCAGAAGCAGTGTTGAATTCTATAAGCTCTGTGCCATCTGGGATGGACCAGTGAAAACGTGTACTGTGGTCAGACGAATCAGCATTTCAGATCTATTTGGAAGAAATGGACGGCATGTGCTTTGGACCAAAAACTAAAAGGACCATTCAGACTGTTACCAACCACAAGTCCAAAAGCCAGGATCTGTCATGGTATGAGGCTGTGTCAGTGTCCTTTTTTTACAAAAGTAATTTAGACTTCTGTGATGGAAGCAATAATGAAGAAAAGTGCATTAAGATTTTACAGCATCATATGCTGCCTTTAAGATGACATCTTTTTCAGGGACGTCCATGCATTTTTGAACAAGATGATGCAAACCACATGCTGCATTATTAAAGCATGGCTGCAGAAGAAAAGGGGACAGGTACTGGACTGGCCTGCCTGCAGTCTTGACCTGTCCCTAATAGAAAATGTTTGATGAAAATCATAACCATGACATCCCTGTGTTGTTGCAAACCTTAAGACATGTTTGCAGAAAGAATGTTACAAAATAACACCTAAAACACTTTATCGCTTGGTATCCTCGGTGCCAAACTGTTCCTCCATTTCTATACAGGCACCTCAGGTTACAGACCAGAGGCCTTACACAGTGTCCTTAGACACCCCCTTTTTTAGTCTGTTTTTTTCACACCCAGCAGAGCTACTGGACAATTTTGCCTGCTGCAGGCACTGCCATTTGTGCCTGCTAAGGAGTGCCCAGCCCACTGGTAGCAGACCTGAGATTCAACCTTGGGAGTTCAGAATCCTAGTGCTGGTGTGCTATTAGAATATCTGTTTGTGCCTCCAAAAAGTTTTGTGAGAAGAAATGGCAAAATTACACAGTCCTGAAATGTAGGGATGGATTATATATTAAATTGACCAGACAAAACATGAAATATCCTTAGTTCATACTGTCTGCAATGAAATAAAGGTCAAGTTAAATCTAAGAAATTTTTAGATTTGCATTTTCCAAACTTTCCAGAAAAATCTTTCAACTTTTTCTGTTTTGGGGTTGTAATAAGTCCGGTGCTCAACAGACACAACTGTCAAGAGTATGAGAGTGGATGGAAAATTAGCTACTTTTAGGGACAGTGGTAGCTCAGAAGTTAAGGTACTGGACTAGTAATCATGAGGTTGCCAGTTCAAGCCCCTGAGCAAGGCCCTTAACCCTCAATTGCTTGAAATGTATTCACTGATACTTTGGATAAAGCATCTGCTAAATGCCGCAAATGTAAATGTACTTGCTTCTGCAACAGCGACTACTGTCTGTTTGAGACACTTGTGAAGGTATAAAGACATCAGTCTGTGATCCTCTGTACTGTTAAGGCTCTTTTTTTCAAAATTTGCAGCTGTTAAAGTGTTAAGTGGCCTTTTTAGCCAATCACCAATTAGCAGGATCACCAACAATTAAATAGATCAGGCAAAATTAAATAGGTCCAAAATTGACTATGCAAAAGTGGAAAGTGGAATATGAAATCACTCAATCTGCATATTTGAAGATTTTGGAATCCAGCACTAAACTGCATTTTCTTAGCAGTACTAGTATAAAAGGTCCATTGTGACTGCATTAGATGCAAGGAAATACTGTGTACATTTCATATTTCTTCAAGAAGCATGACATGTTAGTCCATTCACATTGACTTTTCTCCCATTCACCATGTTAGCAAATATCAATAATGCTGGAGGACATGAGAGAAACAAAAAAAAAAAAGATAAAACTTTGTTTATTGTTGGTTAAAGGGTAAAAAGGTCTTCAGGTGGTGATATGAAATAAAAATCTTAAACATTACTAGTATGTTGATTAATATTAGAGGTCCAAGCACCAAAGGTGTTGGTAACATTTCTAATGGAACATTTCTTTGTGAGAGTCTTTTCCAGGATGTCACTTTTTTTCCTCTAAACAGAGTACAAGGTGACAATTGATTTTTATGAAGTGTAAAGAATCTATGATATTGCTTTTACAGGCACCTCTCTTCCTCTCTCCCCCTCTTTCTTTCTGTGTGTGAACAGGAGAAATCTGCAAACCCAATTAGAATGAACCAAATTACACAAAGACTCAGAACTAAATATCTGAATTATTGGGAAACTGAAACTAAAGTCCAGAGTAAAATTCAGTGTTATTTGGCCCTAAACAGACACTACAGTACAGCACATTATCTGAGCACAGTATCCGACCCTAAATTAAGAAACACCCTGACGAGGTACAGACTAAGCGCACACGGCCTGGCTGTGGAAACGGGGCGACACACCCGGTCCTGGCTGCCCCGGGAGGAGAGGCTGTGCCAGCACTGCACTCTCAGTACAGTAGAGACGGAGCTTCACTTCCTCACCCAGTGTATCAAGTACCACCACATCTGCTCTCAATTCTTCCCCAAATTTAACACCATCATCCCCAAATTCAGCTCCCTCCCAGACCCCGACAAACTGCCCCACCTACTGGGGCACTCTATACATACACTTGCCACCAGGTGAGGGATCAAATTTTTTTTTTTAAATGTTTTTTTCCCTTTCTCCCCCCCCCCCCCCCAATTTTTATCCCCCAGTCTAGTCATGTCCAATTACCCTGAATGCGTCCTCTATACTGATTCAACCCTTTACCGCTGACTGAATTACGTCAATACAGATAGTGCATTTTTCACCTGCACGAGTCGAGTTCATACACTTGACGGGCACTGTGTACGGAGGGCCACACCCCCATCAGCATTATTCCTCAGCCCTGTGCAGGTGCCATCAGTCAGCCAGCAGGGGCCGCAGTCGCACCAGTCATGAGGACCTATGATCCGTCCTTCTTACCCTCTAACCCTGAACAACAGCCAATCGTTGTTCATGCAGCTGCCCAGCCTAGTTGGAAAGGCAGAGCTGAGATTCGATACGATGTATTCGAAACCCCCAACTCTGGTGAGCTAGCGTACTTTACCGCTGCGCCACCTGAGTGGCCTTACAATCTAATTGTTATGACTACCTCATTATTGTAAATGTTATAATTTTTATTGTTATTATTTGCACTGTTTATATTAATATTTTATTCTATTTTATATTTTTGCACCTGTAACTATTTTGTATATTTTTGTCCTTATTGTTATTTTTATTATTTCTCTGTAGCTGAGCTTTGGCAATACGAATGTCCTATTTTGTCATGCCAATAAAGCTTCTTTTGAGTTTGAGTGTGTGTGTGTGTGTGTGTGTGTGTTTTCCTACCTGTGGCTTTGCACTGTTTACCATCTGGCTGTAGTTGGTATCCAGGTTGGCATGCACACTCCCACTTGCCAGGTGACAGTGTCACACACACTTGACTACAGCCACCTTGATCTGCAGACTCACACCCTGAGTCGAACAGAGACAGATATGGTTAAACCACAGAAACATCAACACAGTGCCACTGACATGCACACCAACACACTCATCTGTCCACCCACATACACTGATATACACTCACAGCCATCCCCCCAGTGTCACCCACCTTTAAACACATAAACGCACATTCACAGCCATCCCCCCAGTGTCACCCACCTTTAAACACATAAATGCACATTCACAGCCATCCCCCCAGTGTCACCCACCTTTAAACACATAAACGCACATTCACAGCCATCCCCCCAGTGTCACCCACCTTTAAACACATAAATGCACATTCACCTGTACAGGAACGTCCATCAGACTGTAGTAGGGATCCAACTGGACACACACATACATCTCCCTCTGAAGTGTGTGTGCATGCATGCTCACAAAGTGTACCATTTTCCACACATGGCTTAATTTCTACAGAAACATCCACACACACACGCACACACACACAAAAACTTTTGACAATAAAATGAAACATTTAAATTCCTTAATGCAATTTATAAATTTTTTTGTAATGGGGGAAGATCACACCTCTACACTGAGATGCCAGGTGTAGCCTTGCACCTGCTAGAATTGAAAATTAACCCAATTTGCAGGATGTTTACCCAAGGTGGACATACTGTGATATGGCTAGAAGGCCAAGCTGGGGACAGCAATGCACGAGTGGCACCTCCCACATCAACTGGCACAGCCCACACTCTCAGCGTGGTTCCAAATGTGGTGCCCCCAGCAGAAAAGGGTCCACTGCAGAAAAGGCCCATCACTATCAGTGTGAGTCCACACCTGGGGCCTACTGCAGGTAAGGGCTGTCACACCAGCTCTGGGGCAGCTCACTTGTTCAGGGCAATTCCCTCTTGACGCCCAAAGAGATGCAGTGACACCGGCTGAGTTCCCAGTATGACACAAAGTATACTGCCATCATACACCTGTCGAGTCCAGGATGATGGTTTTATAAGAAAAACAAAAGAGCTGGCAAATATGTGAGGAAGAAACTGTGATTACCAGAAACACTTCCAGTTGGAGTAAATTTACACTCAACAAAGCACAGGTAACTATCAGTAAAAACAAAGTGACGTGTAACATAATTCCATTACTGAGCCAGACCACCGATCTCAATGGCGAGTGGGCTTGTTACAGTTTTGAATGTAAATATTCACACCAACATAAATAATATAGATTTTGTACTATCAATGCCATATTTGTTAATTCAAAATATGGGTATGAGTGGAGATTATAAAAATGTTGTATGGGGGGCTTTACCAACAACACTGCTTTATATAATAAGTCATTATTAATACAGATGTTAAACTGTCAAGTTTATTTAAATCCACTGCCTGCTAACTTACATTACCAGTGGCTAAACTGTAATACACAGCAGCACCCTGTATTTTTTAAATATAATCATACAAGAAATACAAAATTGAACACTGTGTTATTTATAAAGTTGTACTATTCATCATTTATCAGCCCAGTTCAATAAAAGAACCTGTACAAATGCTGGGGTGACTTAATCTAGTGGTTTTTAACCTTGAGGTTGGGACTAAGATGCAGATGGAGTCACAGAGGACTTTTTAAACACATCATTAATATCTAGACAAATAAATCCAATGTATGGAATTAAAAGAAATTGTTAAGCATATTATAATTGAAATATGTTTTACTATGTAATGGAGCTATTTGTCTCTTAACACTTTCCATTATTCCATAAAAAATAAAAGCTCATTTTACACACTAAATCAACAAAATTTTTAATACATGCTCTGAAACAAAGCCCCTTATTTGTATACCTAAAGAATTATACCATAAGCAAGAAAATGAAAATGATGTTGCAAATGCACTTTCAAGACAACAGTACAGTAACACTTTCTTTAGGTGAAGAAGTGTTTGTTTTCTCTACCCCTATTTTTCAGATCAGAGAGGAAAGGTGCACTAAGATACCACTAGGGGGAGCCGTTTATAAAAGGGATTCATAAAATAGGTGGCTCTTTGTTCTTTGTGGCTGTCTTGCTGTTTCCCTGACCGTTCATTGGGTGGAACTTCTGCTGTAGAGTTGTGCAGGAGCTTACATTGTGTAAGCAAAGCAACCTTACTGAAATTGTATCCTAGTACTTGTACTATTTTTGGAGGGGGTCTATGTTTGTTTGTTTTCTCCTTATTTGCTTTTGCATGCTTTGCACTTAAGTTATGAATTAAGTTATGAATGTAACTTGTTAGATACTTGTCTCAGGGTGCACTAGAAAGATTTCACCAGACCTTTAAATCTATGCTTTGTATGAACGGTCTGGATTCAGGGTTGGATAAATGGTGCAAGATTCTCTTGGTTTCGGTCCTCCGCAATTCATTTTTCTCTAAAAATTTGTTTTTAAAATATGTGATTAACATATTTTTACATATTTTTTAGAAAAGCAAGAAATATTTAAAAAACAAGAGAATAAAAATATGATTTAGGCTGTTCAGATACTACTACTTACTACATTATTTATGCTAAAAGGTGAACTTTTGCCCAGTTTGTGAAGTGTGTTTGCGGTCTGAAGTAAGTTTTCTAATAAGAGAGGTGTGATGCTGCCACCAACATGTTTCACAAGTTACATTTTCATCTCATCAATTTGTAACAGGTAGATTGCGGGTTGACTTCTGAGTTCATTGTATTAAAAGAGCAACTTATATTTTTAGTATTCAAATTTAATCTGTTAGAAACTGGCTCTGACAAAGTGTGAAAGACGTTGGGGCACTCATGGACATACCAAAGGACATGAACGCCTTGCAGTCTGGTGCGGCTCGCTGAAGGCTACTATTTCGATGTCCATGTGTGAGTAGTCAGACCTGTTTTGATAGCGTATTAGGCATGATGTCCTAATGTTTTGGGTCATCAGTTTATATTTTTGATGCTACGTCATTAAACAATTTTTGCGTCGGAAAACTATACAGTTTTTACTACATTAAGCTAAAGCTCTGAAATGGATTGGTGCCATTGTATGCTAACCAGGACAAAGCAGTTGATAAAAATTTAAATGCATGAATTAAAAATGAAAATATAAAAAAAAGAAACAAATAGAGTCATATTACATAATTCTATTTAAAATTTGAAATAAATAATTTATTTTTGGTGGGATTTATGATAAAGGGCAAAACTGAAACACAATGAATTTGTGTTGGCAACTAATAGGACAGCTATTATTCTGTGTCAATCTTTTGTTTGTGCTTCTTGCTGCATAGATGCAAAATAACATAAAAATGCTATGCTTACTATAGCACTGTACAATTGTAATGAATCATTCTATAAAACACAGCTTATTTAGCTTGAATAGCCTGCTAACCATCAATCTGGATAAGCAAAACAATCTGCCAACAATATTTTTCTTATTCTTACCACAGCAGGTCTTGTGATTGGGCAGTAGGATGTATCCATTAGGACAGGTACAAAAATAAGAACCAGGAACATTCACACATCCCAAAGAGCAGCCGTGATTCCATAAAGCACACTCATTTATGTCTAAAATACATATTATTATTATTATTATTATTATTTAGTGTGAGACATTAATGTTGTATCAGGCAATAGTGTACTATACCTTCACAGTGATTACTCTTTTTGCTAAATGTGAAGCCGTTTCTGCACCAACACTGAGATGAGTCACTAGAGCTGGAACACACACTCAAACACTTCTCTGCCAAAGGATCACATACTTCACACACATGCATGGATGCATACACACACACACACACACACACACACACACACACGGAAAGCAGTTGATTGTAATCTGTATTTTACAGACGGTCAATAATTGTCAAAATTGGGTATAAATAGAGCATTACCTAAAGTGTTTCTGAGCAAAAATTGGTTTAAGGTTGCCACAGCAGAAAACTGTGTAAACTAATGTTTCAACAGTTTAGAACTCATCCACAGTCAATAGCTTTTTTTAAGGATTAAGAAAATGAATATACCTAACACCAATACTGAATGTCAATGACCTTCTATCACTCAGATGGCAATGCATTAAAAACAAGCTTCTGAAATAATATAACAACATGGGTTTAGAAATACTTTGGAAAACCCTTGTCAGTAAACACAGTGTGCTGTTGCATCTTCACATGCAAATTAAAATGACACTATGGATAGTTGAAGCCATATATCAACAGTATCCAGTATATTTGATAACTTTTCTGTGCTTGAGCTCATCTGAGATGAACTACTGCATAGTGGTAATGTGTGCTGTTGTCTGACAAGTTCAGCTTTCAAATTCATTTAGGAATAACTATGTTGGGTATCTGAGCCAAAGAAGAAAAGAACCAGCCTGATTGTTACTTAGGCAAAGTTGAAAATCCAATGTCTGTCCTGGAATGATTACAGTGTGTTCATGCTAATGCCATAGGGTACTTGCACATCTGTAAACGCACAAATAATGCCTTCATATGGGCACATTTGCATTTAAAAGCAATATATGCTGCCATCTAGGCACTGTCTTTTTCAAGGACATCCCTGCTTGTTCCAGTAAGACAGTGCCAAGCCACATTCTACATACAGTCTACTGTTGAAAATGTATGATGCATTATAAAGCACAGTGGAGAAAAAGGCAATACATCTAATTTTTATACTTATCCTTTTAATCTTTCATTTAAAATATGAACAAAAGCTACTCTTTATTAGTAGTCAAATTAAAGCAAAATAAATATAAATAATAAACAGAAATAAAATAAATAAAAGCAGCAAAAAAGCCTTCCGATTAATAAATAAAGCCTTTATATTTATATTCACAAACACTATACAGCCAAGTGTAAGTGGACTTATGTACAAGCATTTCAACAATCAATTCAATAACAATGGGCAGTAAAACATTAATGGCTAAACATTCTGGAACCACTGAGTGTCTTTTAGACATTTGTCAAACAATGTCTTTATAGACCTTGCTTTGTTCACAAAGGCACAGCCATGGTGAATGTTTTTTTAGAAATGGGTCTTTTTGTTGCCACAAAGCTGGAGGAATATAAATTATTAGTTATAATTAATTGTATATACCTGTTAGCAATAGGTGTGGCTAAACATATAAAGCTTGATAATTATGAGGGGTATCCACATGCTTTTGGCCGTGCAGTGTAATTTATTTAGTGAGGTAGTCAGGTATTGGACTAAGGCATCACATTAACAATTAGCAACTGTTAAATATAAAACAATCAATATATGAGAAATGTGTGGTATTTAAACAGACCTTGAGTGATGGGAAGGCTGGTTTGCACTACAGGCTGCATCTCAGGATGAATCAATTTAACATCCAAAGGAACATGTGGCATCAGTTTGAAGTTAATGTTTTCTGGAGGGCCTCCTGTATTCTTATTTATTTTTATTACACTCTGAGATGCTGAGTCCAGTATGTACATATAATCCAGGAAAAGCATCATTCTCAGTGACTTTGTTCTGATGAATGTTTAGAGATATATCAAATTAGCATGTAATTACATACAAGAAGCAATGCCCTAGTCGATTATCAAGTAATTAAATGATAAATAATAAAATAATACATCATTTTCAAAATTATACTACTTAAATATAGTATTAGGAAAAATGTCATTAGCTGGCTGATTTTTTTGGTTACATTTATTGAAGATCTATCACTTTCTACTACTGTTATTAAACATTTGAAAAGCATAAACTGACTGAAACATGGCTGGTACAATGGGTGCTGGGAAATGGGTTTTAATCCTCTTCTAAGGTCACTATCTGTGTGACGCACATATGTTTTCCCTGTGTGTACATGGGGTTCCTTTAGGTATTACTTTTCTCACAACCTCCAAAAGATGCAAAATGGTAAAAAGGCTTGGGAGGAAACCAGAGCACACAGAGGAAACCAGAGCACACAGAGGAAACCCACATGGATGCAGGTAGAACATGCAAACTCCACACAGAAAGGACCCTGGCCATCCGGCCTGTTGTGAGGCAACAGCGCTACCCACTGTGCCACAATGCAGCCCATAGATTTCTTTCTTGCACAAGCAAACTTTAGTTTAGTGGAAACCCAACTGTAGTTTATTAGTTTGTCAGTGCTGCTGCATCACCTTAATTGTTGAGTGAGGACATGGATGAGGTTGCCATTATAATCACATGATCCCAAAATGCTGAGCTCGTTCTCACTGTGCTGGATCCAATACAGCTTCCTCTCAACTGGGTCAGTGGCCAAAGCCACTAATTTGTCTTGAACTTTAAGCACTGTAGTCATCATTCGTCCTACAAGATCTGAGCGCTGAATACTGCACATCTCTACAGCTGCCAGCCAGAAGAGATATCTATAATAATAATAATAACAACAACAACTAAACAACAATAATAATAATATATGATGAATATAATTATATATTTATATAACACAAAGTTATGTTGGAACTTTTGAGTTTAAGCGAAAACACACCTAGGATAGTACCACACTCTATCACTCACCTATTTATACTTACACCTATTTATACATTTATACCACCTATTTATAGTAGACAATCCACCCAGACATCAATGAGCCTTGGTCGCCCATGACCCTGTCGCCAGTTTACCACTATTCCTTCCTTGGACCTCCTTTGATAGATACTGACCACTGCAGACCGGGAACACCCCACAAGAGCTGCAGTTTTGAAGATGCTCTGACCCAGTCATCTAGCCACCACAATTTGGCCCTTGTCAAACTCAAATCCTTACGCCTGCCCATTTTTCCTGCTTCTAACACATCAACTTTAAGGATAAAATGCTCACTTCACCTATCAGTGGTCATAATGTTATGCCTTGTCAGTGTAGTGGTTATAAATAGGATTTATCTAATGCTGTGGCTTCTGCTGGCAGTTTCCGTTCCATCTTCTGTTCGTGTGGTTTTTGGGTCACATTGGGGTGGATGTCTGAGCCTACAGCTGGTTTGTGGGCTAGTAGACAATTTCAGGATTGGCATCTATGCCGTCTACCCCTGACTGCTTTTAGATGCATGTTTGCCATTATGTGCATTGCTACGCGATATTGCGATGTTGGCGTGGATTTCAGTTAGTGGACCACGTTTGTGCCTTCTGTTCTCTACTGTGGACAGATGGAATAACGACGCAAGACTGGCTCCTGCTGTTTTTTTTTTTTTTTTGTTCCCTTCTGTTGTCTGTTTTGTTTCTATTGCTTTGTTTCTGTGACTTTTCCACCTCTGTGTTTGTTGGTTGTAATCACTGATGGTCTGTAACGCGTTACTTAGTAACTTGTAGTTACTCTGTCTCCCCCCCCTACCCCCCCCCCCCCCCCCCCCCCCCCCCCCCCCCCCCCCCCCCCCCCCGCTTTGCCGACAATTTTTTTGCGGAAGCATTTCTGCACGCAGGAGCAGCGCACCTCAGATGAGTAGTTCTTCACCAAAACAGTGCAGTAATACACTCAACATAAATGTCAACCACCAACACAATTACAGAAGTACAGTAGTACTATTTAGTAGTATTCGTGGCGCGCTACGAGTAAAAGCGCCAGCTTCTCTGCGCATTCCAGTGTTGCCAGATTGGGCGATTATCCGCCAAATTGGGAGGATTTTGTTGGAAAACAATTTAATAGCAGGTAAATAACACTTCTATTTAAAAGAAAATCTTCCGTTTTAAGAAGCTCCAGCATTGTAGAAGGCTATTAAAAGTAAAGTCAATTTTCAATGCTGATTTAGCGTAATAGTGTTGGTCAGTCTGTATCATATTCTTGAAAGAAAATTAAAATTTGTTTTCCATGCATTCACACTAGCATGTTCTGGGATTCAATTGAGTCTCATCAGTACACACAAGTTGGCAGCCAAATGATAAAGTATTGCAAAGGAATATCTTTGAAATATTCCGCATTATATAACTAATAAAGTAACTTGTAATCTAACTTAGTTACTTTTAAAATCAAGTAATCCATAAAGTAACTAAGTTACTTTTTAAAGGAGTAATCAGTAATCAGTAATCAGATTACTTTTTCAAGGTAACTATGCCATCACTGGTTGTATTATAGCTGTGACGTAGTTGTTTGTATAATAGTATTTATGTCTTCTTTGTTCTTTATTACCTTTAGTGGTCTAGACTTGTGTCTATTAAGTATACTTGTTTTAGTGTCATTAAATATTTAATTGACTGAGGGAATACAGTCGGTAGGTTCACTGCCTTCCAGCTGTAGATGTATAGGTGTGTAACGTGATGATTTTCACGTCTGTTGATTAATTGCTTATCACGTCTCCTGTGTATGTGTGATTGTGGAGCACGTGTGCATGTGACCTTTTAACATCATCCTTTCATTGGATTGGTGAGTCTACCTTACTACTGGTTAGTTCTCAGCTGAGGTAACAGGTTATTTGGTTTGAGTTGTTTGAGTCATTTGTTGGTTGATTAGACCCGTGTACAGAGAAGACACTTGTATTTTTGTTTGGATGTATTGTTTGCTGTGCTGTGTTACCTTTCTTGTGTATAATAAACTTTTGCTGTTTTTGACTGGAGCCACGTCTCTGTGCTTTCTCTTTATAGCAAACCTGTGTGACCTATTGGGGTAAGTAATAGTAATAGTAGTAATGTGTTCTCTGGGGGTGAGTTCCTGGGGTGGTGTTGTCGACCTCAGCCATCCCATCGTTTCGCCACACTTAATTTGGCCGGATGGGCAACTCTACGTAGAACAATTCAAGGTTGTGACAAGCTTCTTCACTGATTAAGGCCAAGTCTAAGGTTGATTAATATTCTTGCCCTGATCTATGCCTTATCAGTAGCAGAAACCCACACACTGGTTCTTGGACTTCATGGTTTGGTTTTTGTCCTGACAATGCAGTGTGAATTGTGAGGGCCAGGTGTTTAGACTGTCCACTTGCTGCCATTTGAATTAATTGGACAGACAAACACATCTTAATGTTAATTAAATCCAAGATGATGTACCTGAACACATATGTAAGAGTCTTAATACTTTCTTAGAGGTCTTATATCTTATTTTAGTTTGTAAAAACTCAAAAAATATGTCTTTAGTTTGTCATTACAGGTGATTAAGTATTGATTGACATGGCTGTGTGCACACAATGCAGGAATGCTAGACACCAATCCATCTCAGTACACCACATATTTGGTGGGATATAGAGTAGCCAAGCTACCTAATGTTTTTAAAAAAATCCAGTGTACCTAGAGGAAACCCACACAGTCACAAGGACAACATGGCAAACTATCCACAATACCTGTAGTACAATTGTACCACCCATATAAAGCTAATTCCAAATTTGTAACAAAAAAAGGAATATCATTGAAGATTTCTTACAACTAAGACTAAAAACTATTGTGTCTAAATTAGGGCTGGGTATCGCCACCAATTTCCTGGATCGATTCGATTCCGATTCACCAGGTCCCGATTCGATTCGATCTTCGGTTTTCGATTTTCGATTCGATTTTCGATCCAATTTCGATTCAACACATTTAGGCATATTTGAGTTACATTAACAGGTTTTGTTTACATATGTACAGATGTTCAGAGAACGAATGTGATAATTGTACAAAGAACACTCATTATTAAAAATATTTGTGTATTTTGTTTACATAAATAATTAATCAAAAACAGAAAACAGTAACATTCAACAGCCAGGTGTATGTTTACATTACATTTACAATGTTGTAGCATGTCAGACAAATGAAATAATAATAAAAAATGAATGTTACTGTTTTCTTCCATTTGTCTGACATGCTACAACATTGTAAATGTAATGTAAACATACACCTGGCTGTTGTACAGCTTATGCCAAGTTTACACTACACGACACTCTGATTAACACGTGGTCACTGTAATGTTCACACTACACGACTGATCGGCGATGGGGAGTTTTACACTACACCATCCATCACCAGGGGGAATCACAGGCGAGCTTCTCTGGTCTCCAAAATTACGTTTTGTCACGAAAACACACGTGAGAAGTGATGAAAGGTTTAATGATACCACGTCCAAACATGCACATCAACAAGTAGCGAGCAATCAAAGTGTGCGCGCTGATGAAATAAATGAATCTGAGTGGATTTGGCAACACGAGCAGCATGGATCGTTCTGTAGTGAGTTGGAGGTTAATAAATATTTTGTTTTGTAGAGAACGATCTCGCGTGTGCTGATGTATTCTGATAGAAACTATATTGCGCTCCACCACCTGTTTCCAACCTCTCCCCTGTGTTTCCCCTCGCTGTTTCTCACATTGATTGAGAGCCGAGTTTTGATCGCAGAGCGAACACCGAGTTCCTCCCGAATCCAGAGCCGAGCGAAAATCAGTGCAAAAAGTTGTGTAGTGGTCATAACTTGAGCTTCTGCCATGCTAAACTGATGTGCAGGTCAGATCTCGTTGCATGAAAAAACAGTGGCTGGTCACGCGAAATTAAAGGGGGTAACAATAGTAATAGATTTCCGTGTGCACCGTAAAAAGGGGCGTATTTAAAAAATCGATCTCGCATTTATATGAATCGATATCGGATCGTTCAAATAAAGATCGATTAAAATCGAAAAATAGATTTTATAAACCCACCCCTAGTCTAAATACTTTTTTTGTGAAACCTAATAGTAAAAACTAATAGTTATTGTTAAATGTATTTATTTTTACCTTGAGTTGGGATCAATAATTATACTGTTGGGCTGAGACAGGTCTTTGAGGACCATTTTTACATTTTGTCCCCCAAGGCTGGCTCTTTGGATCATCCCTGTTTCACTGTTGCTCCAGTATAGTGAGTTTTCTATCCAGTCCACAGCCAGGCCTGAGATTCCTTTTCCTAAAGACAGGAGTTTCTGAAAATACATTTTACTGAATAAATATAAACAATGAACTTACACATTTTTTCACACACACATATATATATATATATACTGTATATATATATATATATATATATATATATATATAATATAATATAGTATATTTATATACACAGTAATATACAAGTAATACACAGTTAAAACTCAATTAAAATGTTGACTGCTATGACTGTTAAAGACTTAAAAAGACACTCCAAAATCTTGTAAAAAAGCGCTTTTTACAGAACAGTAGAGACTGTTATAGCTGTAGAAGGAGCAAAAGGTCTATATTAATGCCCATGGGTCAGGCTGTGACTGTATGTTTAAATACATATTTGGTTTGCCAAAAACCTCCTGCTCAAGGGTGTTCTCTTACTTTGTAACTGAACCATTAACCATTTCATTGTAATCATGAACACATTTGGTCCATAGCCTTTCCAAAAACAATGAAATAGACCTAGAACAAGATGCCAATCCATTGGCATTACAGCTTTATGCTGTCACTTACTCAAACCTCAAAGCAATTATAGCTAGCTATCCATTTACTGTAAGATTTTACAGAGAAAGAAGTACACAGGGATGTAGACATGAGGAAAACATTGCAGGATTATCAGTTACAGTTAAATGCACCCATACTAACTGCTGTACCACGTGATGTTCTACTGTAAATACAACATTTTAAGTTGGTCATTTAAATTTTAACAGCCATACCTGAGTGTGTGTCCCATACAGGTCAGATTGACTCAGAAGGCCTGTGTTTGTGTCAACCCAGTATAAACTTTCTGCTTTGTAGTGAAAATCCATCAGAATAAAGTTTCCCACTCCAGAAATGAGTCTTTTTTCATCACCACCATTCAAGTTCATCCGAAATATGTTATTTCCTAGGCCAATGAGTAGATACGGCTCTGGGTCTATGCAGAGCCAAACAAAAAAGCACAATGTTAACAACAAACCTAAAGCTAAACTTAACAGAAATGTAACATAATTAGTTTTGCATTGGCAATTTCTCATCAATTTCTCATCTCATCAAACAAACATAATTATGATGATCTTCCGAAAACCTTACAGACTAGTCAGTATTATTTGTTAAATAAATCTGAGAGGTAATATACTTATTGTAACGTTGTCCAAAATGAACTACAAATCCCAGGAGCTGCAGCAGCGCCAATCTGCGTTAATTGTCAGCACCTGATCGCACTCTATTTAAGAGATCCCCATGCACGTTATCAGTGCTGAGACATACTCAGTCGGTAAGGTAGTTGGCCGGTGTGCGTTCTTCCTTACTTTCCCTAACAGTACTTATACATACAGGGGTTGGACAAAATAACTGAAACACCTGGTTTTAGACCACAATAATTTATTAGTATGGTGTAGGGCCTCCTTTTGCGGCCAATACGATGACATATGACATATACAAGTCCTGCACAGTGGTCAGAGGGATTTTAAGCCATTCTTCTTGCAGGATAGTGGCCAGGTCACTACGTGATGCTGGTGGAGGAAAACGTTTCCTGACTCGCTTCTCCAAAACACCCCAAAGTGGCTCAATAATATTTAGATCTGGTGACTGTGCAGGCCATGGGAGATGTTCAACTTCACTTTCATGTTCATCAAACCAATCTTTCACCAGTCTTGCTGTGTGTATTGGTGCATTGTCATCCTGATACACGGCACCGCCATTGGATGCACATGGTCCTCCAGAATGGTTCGGTAGTCCTTGGCAGTGACGCGCCCATCTAGCACAAGTATTGGGCCAAGGGAATGCCATGATATGGCAGCCCAAACCATCACTGATCCACCCCCATGCTTCACTCTGGGCATGCAACAGTCTGGGTGGTACGCTTCTTTGGGGCTTCTCCACACCGTAACTCTCCCGGATGTGGGGAAAACAGTAAAGGTGGACTCATCAGAGAACAATACATGTTTCACATTGTCCACAGCCCAAGATTTGCGCTCCTTGCATCATTGAAACCGACGTTTGGCATTGGCACGAGTGACCAAAGGTTTGGCTATAGCAGCCCGGCCGTGTATATTGACCCTGTGGAGCTCCCGACGGACAGTTCTGGTGGAAACAGGAGAGTTGAGGTGCACATTTAATTCTGCCGTGATTTGGGCAGCCGTGGTTTTATGTTTTTTGGATACAATCCGGGTTAGCACCCGAACATCCCTTTCAGACAGCTTCCTCTTGCGTCCACAGTTAATCCTGTTGGATGTGGTTTGTCCTTCTTGGTGGTATGCTGACATTACCCTGGATACCGTGGCTCTTGATACATCACAAAGACTTGCTGTCTTGGTCACAGATGCGCCAGCAAGACGTGCACCAACAATTTGTCCTCTTTTGAACTCTGGTATGTCACCCATAATGTTGTGTGCATTGCAATATTTTGAGCAAAACTGTGCTCTTACCCTGCTAATTGAACCTTCACACTCTGCTCTTACTGGTGCAATGTGCAATTAATGAAGATTGGCCACCAGACTGGTCCAATTTAGCCATGAAACCTCCCACACTAAAAATGACAGGTGTTTCAGTTATTTTGTCCAACCCCTGTATGTGTTGTATATATTGTTATGTAGACAGTGCACACAAAAGAACGTCTGAAGTGCTCCTTTTTGCTCTTGGGTGGATAGAGCCTTTGACTAATAAACTGCCCAGCCCCCACAGTTCCTTACTGAATGGATAAAAAAGATTGTCCAGGATTGCTCTGATTTTGTCCTTTATCCTCCTCTTTCCCACTACCTCCAGACAGTACACCTCCAGACCCACCACAGAGATGGCTTTCCTTACCAGTTTGTTGGCCTCTCCAGACTTGATGCCAGCGTCCCAGCACACAAAGGGTTCTAGGTATCACCAGATTGGTAGAATACCTTCAGCAGTTTATTGCACACATTCTCGTCTTTTCAGAAATAACTACTCTGACCTATCCTATACAGGGCATCAGTGTTATGTCTCCAATCCAGTTTGTGTTGAGCTGTACCCCAAGGTACTTGTAGTGTTCCACCCTCTCCACTTTGTCTCCCTGGATAAAAAAAACATGGACATGGGAGCTTTAGTTCCTCTGGTAATCCACCACAATCTCTTTGGTCTTACTGATGTTGAGCGTCAGGTGATTTTTATTGCACCATATGGTGAAGCTCTCGCCTCCTCGTTGTCCCTGATGATGCATCCAACAATGGAGGAGTCATAAGAAAACTTCTGAAGGTTGCAGAAACCGGAGTTAATGTAGAATTGCGAGGTGTAGCCAGTGAAGAGAAATGGTGATAGCACAGTTTTTTGGGGAGCACCAGTGTTGCTGATCACAGACTCAAAAACACAGCCATCCAAGTTGACATACTGTGGCCGGCCTATAAGGTAGTCTGTGATCCAGGACGTGGTATCAGGGTGCAGGTGCATCTCTAGTAGCTTCTTTCTTATTAGGCAGGACAGGGTGGTGTTGAAGGCGCGAGAGAAGTCAAAGAACATAATTCTCACAGTGCTTACCTGCTTCACTAGCCGAGAGAGGACCTTATGTGTCATGTAGATGATAGCATCATCCACCCTAATTTTGGATGGGGTATAGAAATCGTTTTGAAAATCTAGAACAATGCCCACAGACCTCAGAAAGTCAAGACCAAGAATAACTGGAAAAACAACATCTTGATTACTCATCACATAAAATAGGTGACAGTAATCTTGGCCATGTAGCTAACATCTCTATTCCACTTTTCCTTTTGTTTCTTGTCTGAGAACATTCACCAGTAGAAAGGCTTGTCCTTGACTGGATCTCCAATTTTCATCATCTCTCCTGACTGTGTCCCACCATGATTCATGAAGCAGTGAATACAAGCTACCAGTGTCTACCATAGCATCAACAGTCCATTTCCTTATTTTCAAGTGAAGGAAAAGGGACTTGGCTGGTGATGGTACCTCTTGTACTACACTTGTCTGTCCAGGAGTTGCCCTGGCTTTTTTGTTTTTCTGTTCTTCCTTGTTCAGAAGCCATTTCCTAGTAGTTCTTGTCCTCTGCCAGGTCTTTTTCCACCAGTGATCCTACCCTGACCATCTCGTCAGTGATGTTAACCGTGCCCCTTAGAACTGCTTGTTGCAACTCCTCTCCAGTGATGTTCTTTCTCTAGCAAAGACACAATGCTCTGTATTGAAGCAAAATCTTAAATATTTTCATGGATTCCTTGCTTCATTTTCTGTAGTCTTCTTTTAGCCTCATAATCCTAAGCTAATATGGCTCTAAGAAAAGCTGTTTAAAAACTAGTCCAAGTTTTACTGATTTTTGTTTAGCTGTCCACCATTCCTTTGCAGTGCCATTAAGAACTGATGAAAGTGTTGCAAGAATTTCTAAGTAACAAAGGTCGTAATGCTAGGAATTCTTCACATTTCTTAATTTAAGTAACAGGGTCCAATTCATCATCCCTATCACCATTTTTACCTGAGGATTAGGGATTAAAGGAATAAGTTCAAAGATCTAGCCTTTTGTCACAAAATTGATTGTGAGGACCTACATTTTGTACCAATTTGGTCGAAAACTTTAGTTTTTAAGTTGAACACCTACACCGATGAGGCATAACATTATGACCACCTCCTTGTTTCTACACTCAATGTCCATTTTATCAGCTCAACTTACCATATAGGAGCACATTGTGGTTCTACAATTACTGACTGTAGTCCATCTGTCTCACTGCATGCTTTGTTAGCCTCCTTTCACCCTGTTCTTTAATGGTCCGGACCCCCACAGGACCACCACAGAGCAGGTATTATTTGGGTGGTGGGTCATTCTCAGCACGACACTGACATGGTGGTGGTGTGTCAGTGAGGTGTTTAAAAACTCCATCAGCATTGTGTCTTATCCACTCATATCAGCACAACACACACTGTCACTGCTGGACTGAGAATAGTCCGCCAACCAAAAATATATCCAGCCAACAGCACCCTGTGGGCAGCGTCCTGTGACCACTGATGAAGGTCTAGAAGATGACCAATTTAAAGGGCAGCAATAGATGAGCGATCGTCTCTGACTTTACATCTACAAGGTGGACCAACTAGGACCACCACCATGTCATTGTAGCTGCAGTGCTGAGAATGATCCATCACCTAAATAATACCTGCTCTGTGGTGGTCCTGTGGGGGTCACAGGGGGGAACAAGGTGAAAGCAGGCTAAAAAGGTATGTAGAGAAATAGATGGACTACAGTCAGTAATTGTAGAACTACAAAGTGCTTCTATATGGTAAGTGAAGCTGATAAAATGGACAGTAAGTGTACAAACAAGGAGGTGGTTTTAACCATATCTGCTTAAAAAAGGAAGGAAATAATTACATAAATGACAATAATAATTGAATTGTTAACAAATTATACATGTTTTATTTTCATTGCTAAATAATTGACTGAGCCTTTCCATTTAATGTAGTATAATTAATTTTATAGGGCAAATTTTGGGCCGTTTCTTCAAAACTTTTTTCACCAACACCATATACTAACTCTATTATAATTTTATATTTACCTTATTTCTTATCTTAAAAAATAATTTGATTTAAGACACAAACGTTCTACCTGTCTAAGAGTTAACCACAGTTTCTAAAACTAAACTAGACTGTTGGATGCAACTCTATAGATTACTTACCCACACAGCTCCAATTTCCTGCAGTCCAACATGATAATGTATCAGAGCAACTGTACTTTACACAGAACATCAGATGCAATATAGCTGCTAATTTTCCCCAAAACATAATCCTGCTTCACCTTTCATGTGCCACTTAGATCAATGGTCCCTTGGTAACAAGAACCAGTCATGACCGCCATGTATTTTTCCTCCACAAAGGTCAAGAGAGTGTGAGAGAGACAAAAATGATTTAAATTTGCATTAGATTCCTGGAATAATGGAAATAGTTAACCCTATTGTCAACTGTCTGCACAACCCTACTGCTTAGGGTCCTAACACACACACATACTCTTACCCTCTCTCCTTTGAAATTCCTGACAGCCCCGTGGTGAATTTGACACATACCAAGTTGGTCTGCTTATGATTTGTCTTTCCAGGGAATGGTCCGTCCTCTGACTGTTAATTCTTAATATGTGCTTAAAATTTCAGGTAACATGAGAATACTATAAAAAACATTAAAAGGGTTCATACTGGTTCACTCAAGGCATTGTCTTTCTCTTATTCCCAGGTCCTGTTAATTTATTTACTCTTGATGATTTTTAACCAACAATGGATCCACAAAATATGATCTGGACGTTGGACCAATTTATCATAGGACCAATTTATCACAGGACACAGTGTCTATGAAAACACAATAAGAATATGTGAAACTTTTCACAGACAATGACCAAAAACTGGCACACATTTTACCAGATGCAACAATATGCCTCTTTCTATTTATTTATTTGAACATATAAGGATAATTAAATATGCAAATCTATAAAACATTTACCAACAATATTAATTAACGAGGATACTGCAGGAGACCAACTAGCAGTGGCTCAGAAAATAAGAGCATTTTATCATTTCTGTGTTTGTTAACACAGTGCATGATGTCATTATTTATATATCTTTATTTACAGCTGTGGCAGAAAAAAGATGATGGCATGGACAGACAAAATTTCTGTAGTATAACACTAGATAGGACGCAAACAGTTCTCAAATAAACTCACAGCTTCACCCCTGTAGAGTAAAACATTTGAAATATCCAAAGATGGGGAAATTTTTGAATATTTTTTGAAGATTTTACTTGCACAGAGCCCAGGCCTCAACCCCACTGAACACCATTGGTATGAATTGGGACAACAGCTGTGAACCGGTCTTCTTGTTCAACATAGGTGGATGTCAAGCACATGGTCAACCATCCTCCTACGTTTGGCCATGTAGAATGTTTATCTTAGTTATTTACATTGTTTTTTTGTAAATTGTGATACAATTTTTTTTACCATTTCACTAACCCCAAATCAGAAAAATGGACAGTATGGAAAATGTAAATAGAAAAACTCAGATTCCTACATTGACTTTTATTTGAATGCAGACAGTGTGAACCCAATATATTTCATGTTTTGTCAGTATATTTCTTTTTTTGGCCTAAATGGATGCTGTGTCCAAGACAAAAAAGACCATCCAGACATATCAGCAACAAGTCCAAAAGCCAGGATCTGTCATGGTATAGGGTTTCCCTTGCCAAAGGTTATTTTACACCTTGGTGAAAATTTTCTTTATTTCACAGACCTCGTTTTTCAAAAATCACAGATTTCACGGGTTTTTGAAGAAAAGTGCCGTTTCACGGCAGTCATTAAATAACATACATAAATTAAATGATAGATTCTGCGTCCACAGAATTGGTTGGGAGTTTTTAGCTGCTTTAGACAAACTATCGAAAGCACAATATTGGCTTGTTCTTTTGAGGTGCAGCACAGAGATTATCACTTGTGTAGAAAAGCACACTTTTCCATTGATTACAGTCCGATGATGGTGAGAGAGGTTTGGCTCTGACGTCCTGTAAAAGCTCTCAAGACTGTGTTACCTGCTAGTTCTCCCTTTTAGTTATGCTGTAATAACTTAAGGAGTGCCGGAGTCTCATGCTACTCTCTGCAAAACTGACATTTTACTCTTAATGATTTCACATTTGAACTACAGTACATCTCTGTTGTTTTACCCCAAGGTGTGTCTGACGGAAACCTGTACTCACATGAGGTTGAAGCCTGCAAGTTGAGACTGCTTTGCCAACAATGTTGTGACAGGAAATTGCCGTGTTTGCAATGAAAATGTCCAGAACTCACTATTTACTTTATCACAGATTTATCACTGAATGACTGGACTTTAACTGCTTGTTTGTCCCTTTTGCTTAATTTTGTGAATGTATGCTTTGTGTTGAATGCTATTCATTCAAATTATTCTCCAGGCTACCTAAAGAGGATGGGTCCCTGCTGAGTCTAGTGAATTATTTAACTCTTAGTTTGTCCCTGTCCTTTTTTGAGTGTTGCAGTGAAATTACCAAACCAATTATAAACGTACTCAGGTTTACACCAGGCTAATCGGCTCATACCTGACATCAGTTGTTGTGGTTTTGATTACTTCAAAATAAAACCAGTTTTCTTCCTTGAGGATTCCAAGATTCACTATTGTTGGTGCTTTGACAGTGACTTTGTAATAAAGCACAAGTTGGGATAAAACAAGATTTAATTTAACTGTCACTTTTTTTATTTTAATTAGAGCATTATCAAAAAGTTTAAAGTGTATGGCACCACCAACACCTTGCCAAGATCAGACCATCCCTCCAAACTGGAGAACCGATTAGGGAAGCTACAAAAAGATCAGTAGCAACTGTGAAGGACCTACAACTCTGTGTACCTGAGATCAGTCTGTGCATGTGAAAACAATTTCACAAGGTTTACACAAAGCTGGCCTGTATGGCTGGGTGGCAAGAAAGAAGCTCCTCCTAAAAAATGGCATGCTGAAAGACTTGAAGAATTCTAATGCAATGCCATATGACAAAATATTTATGTTCAGACATTGAACTTTTGTGACTGAACCTCAAGCGTTTTGTTTGGAGAAAACCAAACACAACTCCCCATCAAAAATACATCATACCTACAGTGAAGGACTGTGGTAACAACGTGACAGACAGACAGAAAAAAAACAGGCAAGGCAGTCAGAGAGAGAGAGACAGACATACAGAGAGACATACTGATACAGACAGACAGACACAGAGAGAGACAGACAGACACAGCAATAGTAAATGTTAACCAAATATGCTGTCTTTATTGCTTGTAAACATCTTAAAGTAAACATCTGATATTTTGTATGTTAAATAAGTCATGGCTGTATTGATTTAAAAACACAATAATGCAGTGGGTCCACCAGACCCGCAAACATTGAATCAGAATCAGAATCAGAATCTTTTTTAGCTGAGTAACAAAACTATGAACAGCACACAAG
Organism: Trichomycterus rosablanca; assembly: GCF_030014385.1. Lineage (NCBI taxonomy): Eukaryota > Metazoa > Chordata > Actinopteri > Siluriformes > Trichomycteridae > Trichomycterus > Trichomycterus rosablanca. The sequence goes on along the minus strand of NC_085995.1, from coordinate 15,246,476 downwards.
GGTTAAACCAAGTTCATATTAATATTAATTCACCAATAGATTAATAAAATATGTGTTTATGTAATATACAGTTTTGTTAAAAAAAAAGAAAGAAAAACAAAAATTTATACTTTTCTTTGATTGTTCTTGTTATTGCATGTGAATTACACCAATTAACTTAAATATTTGTGGAATTTGTGGGTTTTATTAGCTTTAGGCAACAGTGTCTGCCCAATGCATTAATGTAATGAATTAGCAAAAAAATATAAATTAAAATGATGCATATAAAAAAAATCTACATATTTAGCATTTTTCCTCTACAGAGCTAGCACAGGTACTCAAATTGAGAGCTATCACTTTTGTAAGTCATTTGTGAATCTATACTAGAACGTGAACAAAGCAACATCCTCTCTGACTCGTGCGTCTGCCTTCGAGACCAAAGATCATTTGTTGATCCACACAGTGTCCTCTGTTTCATTGGAAGAGTTTCAAATTTCACATAAGTCTCTTTGAAAAGTTCATTGTTTGTTTCCCTATTATTGCTGCTGCTCCACTTGCAATAAAGTGATGAGATCTTGTAGAGAAGGATCAAGATAAGGGGAAATGCAAATGCACATAACATCCCACCAATGACCGTGAGCCACTTGTTTTGCCCATCATCCATTATGATGTCCAGTGTGCTAAAATTCACACATTGGTCTTTTCCCCCTTTGGAAACCAAGCAGACAGTGTAGATCTGGTCAGGAAACAGATCATCTAATACAAGCTTACCATTTCCAACCTTAGTTTCGATGGTCTCCTTCATTATCTGGTCTCCATCATATGGAAAGTAATGCACAAACAGTGGTGAATCACTAGGAAAACCCTCATTTTTCCATATCACAACTGCTGTGTCACCTGTTTCTTCAATTACCTCAATATCCTTGAGGAATGGGTTACCTTTTCTTCTAGCTTTATCACTTGTAACAGGTCTTTTGCCATTGCTGCTTTGCCCTATCTTAGAGGTAATAGCTTCAGTAGGTGGAATTCTTGGAATTCCTCCACCAGCGCCTGAGTTAATCTTGCCAGCTACAGTTTGCCTTGTGGTCATGGCTTGTTTAGTTGTAAAGGTGGTAGAAGAAAAGATAATTGGAATTGCAATCTCAGTTGCAGGAGGAGAAGCTTGAATAACCATTGCTGGACTTTCTTCAGGTTTTTTGGTCATGCTGAGAGATAAGGATAGTGTTGTTGTATCCATCCCAGCCACTGATAATGTAACGGAGGCCTCAGAATTTCCTGCAACATTCTTGGCCCTGCAGCGATAAACACCAGCATCCTTTAACATTATTCCTTGCAGACTAAGAACAGACCATCGAACACCTTCATCTGGAGACTTTTGCACAACTGCCACACACAAATAATTTAAATATTAGAAGGATAACAATAACCATGCAAACATCATTTTATAAGCACATTACATGGAAAATGTGGATATCCGCATTAGCCATGCAATTTCAATAGAAGTATTGGCAGAATGGGCTTACTGTCTTCAGTGTTACAAAACTTTGCAAAGAGTAATAAAAAGTACACAGCTTATGGACGCTGGAGCATTAGAATGTCTTCTACTTTGCAGTCTTTAAGATGATATTGGATTCGTCAGTGCCATATGTAGTTTGGTAAGTGAGGAATATATTTTGGCTCCCTATGGGGGTTGGTCTATTCACAACCCCAAATCAGAAAAAGTTGGGACAGTATGGAAAATGCAAATAAAATGAAAGTGCAGTGTTCCTTACATTTACTTTGACTCTTATTTGATTGCAGATAGTTTGAACCCAAGATATTTCATGTTTTATCTGCTCAGCTTCATTTCATTTATTAATAAATATCCCTTCCTGCATTTTAGGCCTGCAACACATTCCAAAAAAGTTGGGACGGGGGCAATTTAGGGCTGGTAATGAGGTGAAAATATTAAATAATGATGTGATTCCAAACAGGTGATTGTAATCATGGTTTGATATGCTGTACTTTGTAAGGTTGTGCATGTGTTTGAGGTACCATTTTGATGTGTTGTATTACTTTTGGTGGGGTAAGCCCTGATCAATGTTAATTCAGTCTGGCAGCAGATTCCTGCTCCACTTAGTTCAATAAAAGAGCATAAAAATGATTCCTTTGGACTCTGGTCTTTGACCTAACCGATGCCACAATATTGTCAATCACTCACTCACTTTCTTAACTGCTTATCCAATTAGGCTCGGGTTTGCTGGAGCCTATCCCAGCTTTTCAATGGGCGCAAGGCACACAGTAACACCCTGGGTGGGGCGCCAGTCCATCACAGGGCAGACACACATACCCACACCCATTCACCTATAGGGGAATTCCGTGTCTCCAATTAACCTGACTGCTTGTTTTTGGACTGTGGGAGGAAACCGGAGCTCCCGGAGAAAACCCACGCAGACATGGGGAGAACATGCAAACTCCACACAGAAAGGACCCGGACCTGGGGATCAAACCCAGGACCTTCTTTCTGTGAGGTGACAGTGCTACCCACCAAGCCACCGTGCCGCCCATATTATCAATCGTTAAAATAAAATGTTAAGCACATGTCAGTGGGTTTTTCATATGTTCACATACTTTTGGCCTTGTAATTAAATGGATTTGTCATCACACTTATGCAGTTTTAATACATTATATTAACAAGTCACTTTGGCTAATGCATACCTGGGTTACTGAGAGGTGAACCATCCTCTTTGCTCCACAGTAAGGTTGGGGTTGGATAACCTGTTGCATCACAGCGTAGTAACACATTACTACCTATAGAAGATGTGATCGTTGTGGCTGAAGTCATTATTGTTGGTTTAACACACTTATCAAGTTCTGCTCTTTTAAACAAAACCCCAGCCAAGTTTTCTGGACCACTGCAGGACACTAAGGTGTCCATCAGCACCACAGGAGCAATTGCCATCTTAGACATCTTGATGAGCTTGGAGATCTGGCAATCACAGTACCACAAGTTGTCCTGGAGTCCTACAAACATTAAACAATAGATTTTAGATAACTGTGAAGCAATAACAAAGTGTTTTTGTCATAGTAAATGTTTATTATGTACAACCCCAAATCAGAAATAGGACAGTATGGAAAATGTAAATGAAATAAAAATGCAGTGTTTTTTACATTTAGTTTGGCTTTTATTTGATTGCAGACAATATAAACTCAAGATATTTCATGCTCAACTTCATTTTATTTGTTAATATACCTCCATTCCTGCATTTCAGGCCTGCAACACATTTCAAAAAAAGTTGGAACGGGGGCAATTTAGGAGTAGTAATAAGGTTAAAAAACTAAATAATGATGTAATTCCAAATAGGTGATGTCAACAGGTGATTGCTCATCATCAGAGGATCTCCAGTTTGTCAACAAATGCATGAGAAAATTATTGAATGTTTAAAAACAATGTACATCAAAGAAAGATTGGAAGGAATTCGCATATCTCTCCCTCTAAAAAAATGGATGTCCTTTGCTCTGGACCAAAGACGAAATAGACCATCCAGACTGTTATCATCCAAAAGCCAGGGTCTGTCATGGTATGGTCTGTGTCAGTACCCTTGGCAAAGGTCATTTACAATTCTGTGATGGCAGCATTAATGTAGAAAAGTACACTGAGATCTTAGAGCAACATATGCTGCCTTCAAGACATCTTTTCCAGGGACGTCCATGCATTTTTCAACAAGACAATGCAAAATCATGCTGCACACATTACAAAGGCATGACTGCAGAAGAAGAGGGTACGGGTACTAAACTGGCCTGCCTGCAGTCCTGACTTGTCTCCAATAGAGAATGTGTGGAGAATTTTGAAATGAAAAATGAGTCAACGACGACCCCGTACTGTTGCAAATCTTAAGACGTGTTTGCAGGAAGAATGGCACAAAATAAAAGCTGAAACACTAAATCACTTGGTATCCTCGGTGCCAAAACGTCTTTTAAGTGGGGTGAAAAGGAATGGCAACATTACACAGTAGTAAATGATTTACTGTCCCAACTTTTTTTGGAATGTGTTGCAGGTTTGAAATGCAGGAATGGATGTTTCACAGGTGTGCGACTAAAAAGCTGTTTCATTATTTTCATCTAATTTCCATGTATTTTGGTGTGCTGAAAACGAAAAAAATATTGAAAATCCTGGACGTCAGGATTTGCCACAAAATGCTAAATTCTCTTCAAATTTAGTAAATTTTTCTCCATTTTTGGTATTTTTTGATCTTAGGGTTTTTAACCAAATTTAAAGTCAAAATTACTATTAATTAATTCACATCAGTGCATTCAAGATATACAATGCCAAAAAAATATAACTTTCAAAGAAATGAACTTTCACAGTGAGCTAATGAAACCAGCATCAACATGTTGCAAGCTGAACGCGCAGGCTCTGACATGCCCGGGCTTGATTCAATAGTTTTTCTTTGTTCTCGCCTGTTCACACTTTTTTATTTCAGTTCGTGTTAGCTCGTCATTATTCAACCGTGTTTCTTAAAATTAGCATTATGGCTCAGCGGAAGTGTATTAATTCGCCTGACAGTTTCTGATACATTTGTGGTGAATATACAGTGTTGAAGCAACAGCTGAATATTACAGACTTTGTGAAAAAAGTATACTTCGCATGCTTCGGACTAAAGCTTGGAGATCAAGATAAAGCTTGGGTGCCTCATAAAGTGTGCAAACGGTGTGTTGAGGACCTCTGAAAATGGTTCAAGGGTAAGAAAAAAGCTTTCCGTTATGGGATTCCTATGGTATGGCGAGAGCAAAAGAACCATAGTGACGATTGTTACTTTTGTTCATGCAATGTGAAAGGGTATAATTCAAAATGGAAGCATTCCATTTCATACCCCAATCTTCACTCAGCAATTCGTCCCATCCCCCATGGCACAGATATACCAGTACCCAAGGCCCCTGCTACCTTGGAAGAGATAACTAGCTCCGATGAAGATGGAGACATACCTGAACCAGATGATGAATCAAGTTCTGACTTTGAAGATGATACAAGACCAAAAAAGAGACTTGAATCTTCCCAAAGATGCCGCTGAGTTACTCGGATCAAGGCTCAAAAGCAGGAATTTATTGTTGCCAGGAGTGTCTTTATCATGGTTCAGACATCGTGAAAAGGAGTTCATTTTTTACTTTGCCAGGAAGATAAGTTGGTTTATTGCATCGATGTCGAAGGTTTGATGGGTCAATTCAAAATCCAATATGATTCAGCGCAATGGCGTCTTTTTATAGATTCTTCAAAAAGAAGTCTTAAAGCAGTTTTACTCAACAACGGCGGTTTTTATGCTTCCATCCCTGTAGGTCATTCCGTACACCTCAAGGAAACCTACGAGAACTTGGAATTGGTTCTTCGTAAACTTAAATATGAAGACCACGGTTGGCAAGTGTGCGGGGATTTGAAAGTCTTGTGCATGCTGCTCGGGCAACAAGCTGGGAATACCAAATACCTGTTTTCTGTGTCTATGGGACAGTCGAGGCCGACAAAATCACTGGACCAAGAAGAGTTGCCAGCCGAGGGTGCTCACAGTTGGTGAAAAAAATGTCCCCCGAGAAACTTTGGTACCTCCCGATAAAGTTCTTCTACCACCTCTCCACATAAAACTGGGATTGATGAAGCAATTCGTAAAATCCCTTCCAAGAGATGGAGAATGCTTCAAATACTTGGTCATCAAGTTTCCAGGCCTCTCGGAGGCAAAATTGAAGGAAGGTGTGTTCGTCGAACCAGACATTAGAAGGCTTATAGCTGATCAAGAGTTTATCAATACCATGACGGATCCTCAAAAAGAAGGGTGGATTGCATTTACAGAAGTCATAAATACATTTTTAGGCAATAACAAAGATCCTGACTACAAAAAGATCGTCAGACGAATGCTGAAAGCATTTCAAGCTTTAGGTTGCCTGATGAGTTTGAAAGTGCATTTCCTCCACTCCCACCTTGACAACTTTCCTGAAAATTTGGGAGCTGTGAGTGAAGAGCAAGGTGAACGATTCCACCAGGACATTAAAGAGATGGAAAGAAGATACCAGGGAAGATGGAGCATTACAATGATGGCAGACTACTGTTGGACGCTTCAGAGAGACATGCTACTCACAAGCGTAAATGTACCAAGAGGAGCCTCACAGGGAAGAAGAAACGATTTTAGTGTGTGTTAGCGAGCTCATTCCAGTTAAAAAAAAGATTTTCATGAAAAATTTGTAATAAAAAATTAATTTTATAAGTCTACTTTCATTTATTTTGAGGTATATTTAACATAGTTACCTAAATTGTCAGAAAATGTGATGTCCTATGACAAAACGGAGGTCATTTTTTGATTCAGAGCACCCAAAAACATAAAGATTACGTGGAATAACCAAAACAGCTCTTGAAAAAAATTTTTTTGCAGACCTGTGAATAAATGAAATGAAGTTGACCAGACAAAACATGAAATATCTCAGGTTCATCCTGTCTGCAATCAAATAAAAAAAGTAAATGTAAGAAACTGTGTGTTTTTTCATTATTTACATTTTCCATGATGTTCCAACTTTTTCTGATTTGGGCTTGTACATAAACACATTACATTATATTAGTACAGTCTCTATAGCATATATTTATTCCTGATTTCTAAACACCTTGCATTCCCATATGCTTCTGTTTTGTATTTATTTATTTTTAAGTACTTTTGTTGGCCAGGGTATTTTCTGCCTTTCACCCAATGAACTGGACCCACTGCAACCCTCACCAGGATAAAGCTGTGGTATTTTCTGCCTTTGACCCAATGAACTGGACCCACCACAACCCTCACCAGGATAAAGCTATGGTATTTTCTGCCTTTCACCCAATGAACTGGACCCACCACAACCCTCAGCAAGATTAAGCTGTGGAATTTTCTGCCTTTCACCCAATGAACTGGACCCACCACAACCCTCACCAGGATAAAGCTGTGGTATTTTCTGCCTTTCACCCAATGAACTGCACCCACCACAACCCTCACCAGGATAAAGCTGTGGTAAAACAGAGGATGAATGAATAAATGCATGTATTTAAGTATTTGCTCAGCTAAATTATGTATCTCTGACTCCAAAGCAAATGTTAGTAGCTCTGTCTTGCTGATCAGGTTGTCCACTTCTCCCACTCAACACACACAGCCTTTACTTAAATTATTTATTACATTCTAAGCTTCCTGTACACTTATGCCAATATCAGCTATGCTAAATAAGATTTTAACTTTATACAATATGTGTAAGCCCTGTAATCTCTAGCAGAGAAGACAAGACAAAAAAAAAGTAAAAAAAAATAAAAATAAAAAAATAAAAAAATTAGATTGAAAAATATTGAAAACTAAAATCTCTTATTTAAAAATATATTCAGGTTTTGTAATCAGTACTTAGTAGAAGCAGTTTGGCAGCATTTACAGCTCAGAAAATTTGTAGGTCTTTACAAATGTTTGCTGGCGAGAATTTGGGGTGTTCACATTGTTGTTCACATGGTAGATCCTCTCAAACTCTGTCAGATTCAATGACCAGGGCTTGTAAACTACCACATTTAGGGCTCTCCTTAGATGTTTAATGTGGTTTAATTCTGGGCTGTGGCTGGGCCTCTTAAGGAATTTAGAAATTTGCCACTTCAGTGTTGTTTTGGTTGTACATGTCAGGCACTGATGTCACGTAACGCGTTACTTAGTAACGCGTTACTCTAATCTGACCACATTTTTCAGTAACGAGTAATGTAACGCGTTACTATTTCCAATCCAGTAATCAGATTAAAGTTACTTATCCAAGTTACTGTGCGTTACTATTTTTGTGATTTTCCTTAGTAGCAACACTTTAATCGTGGAGAACCACAGACAGTTCCTTGGACTTTATGGCTTGGCTTTTGCCCTGACAATAGTGTAAATTGTGATAGACCCAGGTGTGTGCTTTTCAAAAACTATTTCCAATTAATTTGAATTTAAACAGGTAAACACCAGTGAAGTTCTACACACATCTAATTTAAGGCAAACAGGATGCATCTGGCAACAATTTCAAGTGACACAGCAATTTTCAGTACTCTAAAAGCATGCTTTTACTTGTCATTATTACGTGTACTGATTACGTGTACATCAAAGGTTGAAACTGGCAATTATATCCATAATTCAGTTAGATCCATAACACAATACAAAAAGTATGTAAGTAAATTACCATGTCCATGTTTTAGTTGGTATGCCACTAAAGTAAACACTTAGGGTCGCGGGGGGTGGCGGGTGCTGGAGCCTATCCCAGCTTTTCAATGGGCGCAAGGCACACAGTAACACCCTGGACGGGGGGGCCAGTCCATTGCAAGGCAGACACACATACACACACACACATTCTCCTATAGGGCAGTTCAGTCTTCTTCTTCTTCCTCGGCCTTTGTTCCATTCGTTTGTGGGGTTGGCTCTCGGCGGTTCATGATCTTCATTGATTTGGCACAATTTTCACGCCGGATGCCCTTCCTGACACAACCCTCCCTATTTTATCCGGGCTTAGGACCGGCACTACAATGCACTGGTTTGTGCATCTAGCAGCTATGTATCTATAGGACAATTTAGTGTTTCCAATTAGCCTGGTGGCATGTTTTTGGACTGTGGGAGGAAACCAGAGCACAAGGAGGAAAACCAAGCGGACACGGGAGAACATGCAAACTCCGCACAGAAAGGACCCGGACCGCCCCGCCTGGGGATCGAACCCAGGACGTTCTTGCTGTGAGGCGACAGTGCTACCCACTAAGCCACCGTGCCGCCCCTATAGGGCAGTTCAGTGTCTCCAATTAACCTGACTGCACGTTTTTGGAATGTGGGAAGAAACCCAAACAGACACGAAGACAACATGCAAACTCCGCAGAGAAAGGACCCGGACCGACCCGCCTGGGGATCGAACCCAGGCCCTTCTTGGTGACAGTGCTACCCATCAAGCCACCATGCCGCCCCTCAAGTAAACAATGAAAGTGATTTGTTAACTGCAGCTTTGTTAATAGATTCTCAATGCTCAGTGGCTGAAACATCATTAAAGATTCATCTGTAAGGTAAAGCATGAGTACAGAGAAGCCTAATAACCTAAACATTATCACAATAAACACAGGAAATGTCAGGGAACTTGTCAGATATGTATAGGTTATTTACAATAAAATTTAAACTTCATACTAAGTTATTACCAAGTCAATATTAAAAATGTATTTTATTATTTGTTTCTTGTCATAGCATCTTAATAGTTCTTAACAAATAGCTTTTTTAGCTGTATGAGTGGTTATGAGACCATATATTCCATTAAGGTTTTAAACTGTATTTTTGTACATGTATCAGTTATATAAAATCAATTTTATGCTCTCAAATTTGTTGCAACAGTTTGGGGAAAGGCTGTCCCTTGTTACAGCATGACTGTGAGCTTGTGTTGAGTGTATGTGTTTACTGTTTATTAAACAGTTATGTATTAACATTTTACAAATGCATCCATAACTCACTATTTAGTCTCCTGCATAACATTGGGTTAATTAATATTATATTTCCCTGACTATCATCAGAAGTGTTTACCAGATAGCAGGATCTGGAGGTAGGTAAGGTAACTTTAGGATTAACTGTGGTTTAAGGTATTATGAAGGTTTTTCAGTATCTAACCAGCTTAATCACCATGACAACTTACTTTTTAAGGCCTGACCTGCTTAACTGCAGGTTAAGCTGTGGTTTAATGTGAGGAAGGTGAGGTCTGAACCAACAAGACAGGGAATAAAATCATGGAACTAGGCAGCTGAAGGCAATTTAAAGTAGCAACATATATAAGTCAAATTTATATATGTAGAAGCACACCTCGGTGGGAAGCGGAGACATCTGCTCTGTTCTGCTCTCACCTCGATCTATCTTCTTTTCTCCAGCCCTCCCTCCTCCTCTCTCCCTCTCTTTTCTGGTACTGTATTCTAATCTCCTCTGTAGTAATTACTTTTCCTGCCCTGCTCTTCAGTCATCTCTTCTCTCTTTTCCTCCACTGTCTTTTTTGCCTGGTCTTCCATCTACAATATTTTCTAACTCACCTCTATGTCACTTGCTCTCACTGCTCTGATTGCATCCTTCTACTCTTTCTCTGCCTCCTTCTCTTTACCCTAAATGCACCAGAATAAGCATGAAAGAAATATTATCAGAAAACAACTGGTATTTCTTACAATGATGTCCGAGAATAGAGTGCTGACTACATCTAATCTGAATGGCAATTATTATATCAGGAATCAACAACTCATCTCTTTTACATCTGACTAGTATATATTTTTCTATGACTCTAGAAGTACTTTTTTTCTGAGGCTGCCCAAAAAACTGGTGCTGCAACCATTCCTATTGCTCATAATGTTTTACTCTGAATTAAAGCTGACTATACTACAGTACAATCAAACAGCACTAATACTGCTATGTATCATAAGCAAGTACAGCTACACAGGATACTATATGAATATGCGATAAATGAAAGCTACCACCATTGAATAGGTTACATATGCAATGATTACCACTTTAATGAGACTGTTTTTTGGTTTTCATACAAACATTAGTGTAAAGACATAACGTAAGTTAAATACAGCCATTAGCATAAAAGTAGTATAAAAATGAACTAATATATAAGGTTAAGATAAGGTAAGGATAAACCCCCAAAACAAATTAACTTTGTGTACAAAATACAACTATATTTTTACAGTAAGGCCTTCTTTGTTTAAATCCTACATATTTCCTTACAATTTTTACTCACAAAAACATTATAATCTCTGTTTTCAATATAGTTTTTTTTTATAAATAAAAAAAAAAACAATTATTGGTTACATTTTAAATAACGTTTATCTGCAGGTTCAAAAAACTCACGCCAGGTTAATAATTAACCTATTAATTGTATTTTATATAGCTGGAATGACAGCTAACCAGCTAGGTTAAACTAAACTAAACTATCTGGTTGTGTTTTCAGATGCTCTAAAATATTCAGATTGATCTAAAATATTAAAAAGGAGAATGATTGCAAAAAGTGCCAAATCACTATGTCTCTCTTAAGGTATACCTGTTCACCTACTTCAGCTTTACAACTATGTCAAAGTATGAACAAGATATTCAGAATGAAGACCAATTTTTATCCCTCTAGTAAGAGATACAAATTTTAATAATATCTACTTGCTTCAAAATGCATTTTTTTGTAAATGCTTTTGTTTGTAAATTGTGTCAAGAGGGAAAATGGTTGAGCTAGGTTTTGTTTGTTTTTCCAGCACAAAGTTACCTCTCTTCTACTAAAGCTAAAACATATTTATGTTATACTGTGGCTATTGTTTAGCAAGAATTCTAATACTATCTAATAAGAACTGCATCTGTTTCTTTTATCCATCAAACCATAGCTCAGCACTTAGAGAATTATAGCTATCAAGTAAATGGTATTTTACAATAGTTAGCATCTACTCTTTGTAAGTCAAATTCAATTACAGCTTCTGTAGGTAAAAATGGCCCACTTTCCACTGCCTGGAAGAGAAGGGTGTACTACAAAACATTTAAATACTGTAGAACTTTTTTGGACAATGTGATCAATTTAAAAGCTCACTAATAAATGTAATCTGATCAAATTTAGTATTCAGTGATTCCTGGCTTCCTTGGATAAGCACCACAGCAGGCTGATTAAGATTACCAAGAACAATAAAGGAGTTCTCAGACAGAAGACCTAGAATGTACTCACAGTTCCTGATTAGGTATAATCTTGCTTAATATGTCAAGAATTGCCTTATATCACATAAATAGTACAAATGGAAATAGAAGCAATGTTCATTTGATTGTAAAGTTAGATTTCATGATGGGAAATGTACTATATTTTTCTTCTGAGTTGTGGACAACATAATTTTGCATTATGTTCACAATGTCAACAATAACAATGTCTGTTAAAATCCTGTATTATGTACCTTGGGGAAGATGTGAATAAACTAATTTATGTTTTGAATTAAAAACTATTTAATCACTGAATGTTACACATGATCTCAAGTGCTATAAAACAAACAAATATTATAAATAGTCACAAATATTTGGATATGCCTATTTGTTGAGATCTGTCACCCACTAGTCATTATTCACTTTAATATATCTAATGCAGTGACTAAGGTTGCCGTGCTAGTTTAAATATTCCTTCCCCAAAACACCATAATGTGGTCTATTTTGTAAAACAGTTCCATTTTTTGTTTTATCAGACCAGAGCATCAGAACATGGGAACAAAAATCTTCTGATCCTCTGGTCTGATAAAACAAAACTGGATGGCAGCATCATGCTGTGGGGTTGCTTTGCTGCAAGAGGGACTGAAGGCATTATGAGGAAGGAAAATCATGTGGAGATAGGAACAACTTTTATGGAATACGAACATGGTAAACAAGCTAAGATATGCTAAAGCTTACAACGATTGGAATGATTTTTTTAAAGCGATCAAATTCAAATTTGTAAAAAGTAAACAAAATTCGATATTGAATTGTTACCTGTTACTTTAGACCAGCCTTTCTCAACCGGGGTGCCGCGGCACCCTGGGGTGCCGTCTGGCTTCGTCAGGGGTGCCATCAAAAATACGTTACTGATATTATGAAATAAATTTAAAATGCAAAAAAGTCAACTTATCATGAAACTGTAGACCATTAGCCGCCTCAAACATCAAAATTTGTCTCACACGCCCCTTTCCCCATACTACAACGCCAACGCGTTGCCTAATACTGCCCATTACTGCGCGATGCATTAGGAGAGCGTTGTGTGAAGCACATGAACTACCTTTCTCTATGACATATTTGTGCGAACTGAGCTTTTCGAGCCTAACTTACATCACGAACAAGTACAGGGAGCGACTGAGGGCTCTGCACCAGGAGCTCCGTGTCTGCCTCTCATCCATCCCTGCCAGAATAGGGCGATTGTGTGCATCATCCCAGGCTCAGGTTTCCCATTAAAAGTCACGTTTACCCCTCCCTCCCTAAATGACACCTTATGGTGTGTGTGCGTGTGTGTTAGCAGTCCGAGGGATGCAGAGTGTACATTTTTTAATAGATTTTAGACTGGGGTGACTTGAGATTTTGCATACTTTTAAAGGGTGCCGTGACTGAAAAAAGGTTGAGAAACACTGCTTTAGACTGTGTTTGCACGACCTAGGCAGTACGAACAATACTTAACTTGAAAAAATGATGTTGCTTAATGTGCTAAAACAATGGCAGAAGTAGAGTACTTATGACTTACAGTATAGTTCCTAGAATATTCATTTTATTACATAGCCTCACATACTCGCCCTGCCTCTGATTGTGATTTGTATATACTTATTCACTCAGGCTTTTGATTAGTCATTCCAAACAAGGGATATGTGGTTCTGATCCTGGGGGTCTAGGCAGTCTGGGCAGTACTGTTCTCTACAAACTGTCATTTTACTATTAATGATTTGATATCACATTTTCACTACATCTTCTGTTTTTTACCCCAGTGTGGTTCTATTTACAGTATATAGTAAATGCTTAATAATGATTATGGGCTATCATTAAAATTAGAACTCAATAGTATTCCTTGTTTGTAGTTGATTATTGTAAAAGAGCTAGCTTGTTTATTCCACCACTAATTTACCCTCCATTCATTTTGCATCAAATCATTTGGCCCATTTCCTGATGTGGTACTTGTGAAACTTTTGTCAATTCCGATTAAGGAGGAATTCAGGTGAATAACTACAATGTCCCTGGAGCAGACCTTCATGTACAAACTTGACCACTACACACCAAAACCTATTGCCGTGTGCAAGGCCAAGGCAGGTGTCATGGGAACCAAACTGAGGCCATTTCTGGACAAACAGGTTTGTTTTGCTGAAAATTGTGCTTAAAACCTTATGTCATTATCCTAACTACATTATCGCTCACACACTGCTCCAGGCATATGCATATACAGAACAAATGCTTGCACTTGTAGCTTATGTAGCATAGTTTTCCTCCTTGCTACTCAGGCGCTCAAGCTTAGCCTGATTGGCCTGATGGTGGCGCTTTAGAGTAGTGACAAACTTTGAGGTCCATATCTCCTACCTCAAGAACCATATAGATCCGTCCAGTCAGATCTTAAGCTAGTTTGCATAATTTGCAGAATCACACATTGTTTTTTACAAACTAGTCGCTGGATTTTCACCCCACATACACAACAGCTGTGGCAAAATAACCCTATAACTCACTATAAGCACTTGAAATATTACTTGTTATTATAGTGTTATTGCGAAATGTGAATCAAAAGCATGGGTGGAGCAAGCCAACCTTAAAGCACACATATAGTGTTCTAATTCAAAAAGCATTTTTTTCAATTTTATTTATGCATTTTCTCGTTGTCAATTTGTCTTCCGCTGCTGGGGATCCATGATTGCAGTTGAGGTGGGTATATTGCTGCTCCCTTTTTCACCTATGCACTCTCCATAGGAACCTCTCTATCTGCCAATCAGGGTCCTTACACAGCTTTGAAGACCCCACCCACATAGTCCGGTCATCCTGCCCTAGCAGAACCATGTCTGCTGCAGGCACTGCCAATTACGGCCGCTAGATGGTGCTCAGCCAACCGGTTGAACCGAGGAGTTCAGAATCTTGGCGCTGGTGTGCTAGCGGAATATCCACCTGGGCGCCTACTCAGAAAGCATTTTACTGATTGTCACCAAACTTAGAGGTTCACAGACAGTGGCAAAAGTATAGTGCAACTGAACTACTAGGTGGTGCTAAAACATGCAAGATAATGTTACACAAACAAAGATTTTCGAATTAATTCTTTAGGAATGATCCCAGGAATGGAAATTGCTGCTTGAATGAATTTGATCCAGTCCAGTTGTCTCCTGATGCATGATGCCAGCACACTATTCTTGGTCTGGGAGCTCAGCTGACGTTGCGGCATATTTCAGCTGTCACAAGGAACTGCCCTGGACAACAAGCTGCCCCGGGAAGAGGGTATAATGGCCATTTTTCTGGAGTTTGAACCCATGCTTGGCACGGACTGTGCCAGTCAGTCGGGTGGCTTGTCTAAAGCTTGTTCTGAGTTTCCAGAACTTGGTTCCTGAACAGCTTGCCCTAATACGACAACCTGTTTTATTTTTGACAACCAGTTGTTGTTTCTCAACTATCCTTTTTTCTTCCCACCGTTCATCTGTGGTGAAGTGGAAGTGGTTGTGGAGGTTTGCTACTTTGTTGTTAATTTGGGCACAACTTTAATTTAATGTACACCTTTTTTTATCCACAGTATTTTTTACCCTGGTTAGGCACTCTCCATATTGGATTTACTTTCAATTGCAGTTGCAGGGCTACATCTGGTGCCTTATTTGCAGTACTTTGCAGTACTGGCCACAACAACCACATTAAGCATTCTCATCTATGTATACATATACTATGAAAACAAACCTTTTTTGACGAAAAGGCTATGATTCTTAAATAAGCTAAACTTACAAAAACACTTTACTTACCAAGAATGATTTTTTCAGGAGCATTGAAGATGGGAATATCAGAAAAAGGGCTCCAGATGTCCAAGAGGTCAGAGGGCAAGGTGTTTAGCTTATTGCTGGAAATGTCCAGGTATGTGATGTTCATCAAGTAAACTGCAGCTTCTGAAGGAATACTTGTCAATTGATTATTGTGTAAATCCAGAGTTCTAAGATTGGGCATTTCTTTCAGAGCTTCCCAGGGGAACTTGGAGATTTGATTTCCATCCAGACAAAGCTCATGTAAGACCTTCAGATTGTAGAAGCTACCTGGATCCACAGTGCTGATGGAGTTGTAGGAGAGCCACAGGTATCTGAGCTCGGTGAGATAGTAAAAGGTTTCAGTTTTCAGTTTACGCACTGCTGTCTTCTCCACTCGTAGCTTCACTGTGTCCAATGGCACATTGGTGGGGATATCTGACATGTCAGGGTTGTTACATAAAACCACACTAAAATAGAAAAACAAGAGAAAAACCAAACTTAGACCATGTGTGTGAGTGTGTGTGTACCCTGTACCTAAGGCTGAGACTATTATCCATGCATTTGTAACATCTAGAATTGACTCCTGCAATGCTGTACTTTATGGGCTCCCTGCTCGGGTTTTGAACAGGCTGCAGTATGTACAAAATTCAGCTGCAAGGATTCTAAAACCCATACTAGATCCTGGGAGCACATCACCCCAACTTTGAAACATCTACACTGCTTTCCAGTACAATATCAAATACAATATAAGCTGCTGGTGCTGGTTTTTAAATCTTTACACGACCTTGCGCCTTCATATCTTGAAAGTCTGCTTACATCAAATTCTCCAGTTCGGTCTCTTCGCTCTTCCACCCTGCATCTGCTCAAAGTTCCACTCTCTAAATTATGTACATTTGGTGACGGGGCATTCATTGTTGCTGGTCCCAAAATGTGGAATAGTCTCCCTCCTGAGTTATGTTTAAAACCTGTCTAAAAACCCATCTTTTCCATCTGGCTTTTGGGTGACCCAGAACTGTGCCACATGTATAGCGGCTCCACGTTTGTTAATTTGTATTCTTATTTGTATTTTTTCTTTATTTTTATTGTACAGTGCCCTTGAGTGTCATGAAAGGTGCTTACCAAATAAAATTTTATTATTATTATTATTATTACCTGCAGAACCAGGAAGACTGAACACAATATGCATGATGCTTAACCGGGTTAGAACAGAACAATGGCTGAAGAGCCACAAACATAAGAGACAGGACAAAAGACAAGGTGGCCAAAAAGAAAAAAAAGACAACTGAAAACCACAATCTATGTAAGAGAGGCAAAAGACTAGATAGACAAGCATTTTGGTGGAGTAGGGGGTATCGCATTCCACACACAGAAAAAAAAAAGTATGCCCTACAGGGAAGCCTACGCTGTCCCCAGCAAACATCCCTGGTCCTGTAGAAGCTAAATGTTATATACTGTAGTACAGTATATAAGCATAAAAATGTAGAAAAACTAATAAAAATGGTCACAATTCTAATTCTTCTGTGCATTTCTTTTCCATTTTTCTCAAAAACCCAGTTGTATCTCCTCTGCTGCTGCAGATACCTACCCTACCCCTCAAATCCCTCCCTCCTATATACTACATGTATAGTAGTCAACCACCTCTTTTCACCTGCATGAGGTGTGTTCACACTCCTTCAGTATTGTGTGTGGAGAGTCACACGCTGGTCTCTATTATTCCCTGTCTTTGTCCAGGCGTAACTGACCAGCCAGCAGAGGCTAAACTGTAGCAGCAATAAGGAATTTGATAGCATCACTTGCAATTAAACTCAAGAGCTACAGATCTCAGCCCATTTAAAATTTTTAATACCTAGTGGGACTCTTGATGTGTGGCTTCTACTCTAACAGCTACTGTACCATCCATGAATAGTTAACCAAAACAGTGTTTATACAATAGAGGTTATTACACACAAGAACAAGTGAGGTTAGTTTGGCAATGAGAAACAAAGAAAGCTACATTTTGAAATAACTGTTGTACATTTTGAAATAAATGTTGTTGTACAGCTCAGCAAATTATATTATTGTATTTTTAAATACAGGATTGATTTACATATTAAACTGAATTAAATATTGTTCACTAAATGGTTTGATTCACAGCTAGTATTGACACTATCCTGTTCTCTAACTAGTATTTTCTCCCATTTATACAGATATTTATACCAGCTGTTTATACCAGCTGTTGCAGTACACCACAGAAACCCAATAGCAAATTTAATATTGCATGTTTTACTTCATAAGCACTGTGCTGTTTCTTACTAATAAAAAGTGATATCCATTTATCCCTTAACGAGCTTAGCAATGTTATTGTATAAAATATTCCTGTGTCCCTAACTCCATGTCGTCTAAGTGTGAATGTTTTACCTGGTCCCATGAAACACACAAGTGCACTGCGAGGGGCAGAATGACCATGTTACTCTCCAACAGCACAGCAGCACCACTAGTGCCAAAGAATGTTGCATTATTTAATGAAACACACACACACTTGCACATATCAGATCATCATTCATTCTTACAAACACATGCAGAAAACCAAGGGATCCAGTAGCAGCTGCAGTTTCACCTTCAAGATTGAGACCATGTGCAGTTAAGCTGTGGAGGAGACATTGGATTAAACAGGATTTTCCAGAGCTGAGTAGGTCATGTGAGTTCTGTAAGCTAGCGTGTGTGTGGTGTGTGTATGCATATATACGGTATATATATATACAGTATATATACTGTATATACAGTGTATCACAAAAGTTAGTACACCCCTCACATTTCTGCAAATATTTCATTATATCTTTTCATGGGACAACACTATAGACATGAAACTTGGATATAACTTAGAGTAGTCAGTGTACAGCTTGTATAGCAGTGTAGATTTACTGTCTTCTGAAAATAACTCAACACACAGCCATTAATGTCTAAATAGCTGGCAACATAAGTGAGTACACCCCACAGTGAACATGTCCAAATTGTGCCCAAATGTGTCGTTGTCCCTCCCTGGTGTCATGTGTCAAGGTCCCAGGTGTAAATGGGGAGCAAGGCTGTTAAATTTGGTGTTTTGGGTACAATTCTCTCATACTGGCCACTGGATAATCAACATGGCACCTCATGGCAAAGAACTCTCTGAGGATGTGAGAAATAGAATTGTTGCTCTCCACAAAGATGGCCTGGGCTATAAGAAGATTGCTAACACCCTGAAACTGAGCTACAGCATGGTGGCCAAGGTCATACAGTGGTTTTCCAGGACAGGTCCCAGGCTTCGCCAAAGAAGTTGAGTCCACGTGTTCGGCGTCATATCCAGAGGTTGGCTTTAAAAAATAGACACATGAGTGCTGCCAGCATTGCTGCAGAGGTTGAAGACGTGGGAGGTCAGCCTGTCAGTGCTCAGACCATACGCCGCACACTGCATCAACTCGGTCTGCATGGTCGTCATCCCAGAAGGAAGCTGACGCACAAGAAAGCCCGCAAACAGTTTGCTGAAGACAAGCAGTCCAAGAACATGGATTACTGGAATGCCCTGTGGTCTGACGAGACCAAGATAAACATGTTTGGCTCAGATGGTGTCCAGCATGTGTGGCGGCGCCCTGGTGAGAAGTACCAAGACAACTGTATCTTGTATATATATACAGTGTATCACAAAAGTGAGTACACCCCTCTCATTTCTGCAGATATTTAAGTATATCTTTTCATGGGACAACACTGACAAAATGACACTTTGACACAATGAAAAGTAGTCTGTGTGCAGCTTATATAACAGTGTAAATTTATTCTTCCCTCAAAATAACTCAATATACAGCCATTAATGTCTAAACCACCGGCAACAAAAGTGAGTACACCCCTAAGAGACTACACCCCTAAATGTCCAAATTGAGCACTGCTTGTCATTTTCCCTCCAAAATGTCATGTGATTTGTTAGTGTTACTAGGTCTCAGGTGTGCATAGGGAGCAGGTGTGTTCAATTTAGTAGTACAGCTCTCACACTCTCTCATACTGGTCACTGAAAGTTCCAACATGGCACCTCATGGCAAAGAACTCTCTGAGGATCTTAAAAGACGAATTGTTGCGCTACATGAAGATGGCCAAGGCTACAAGAAGATTGCCAACACCCTGAAACTGAGCTGCAGCACAGTGACCAAGATCATCCAGCGTTTTAAAAGAGCAGGGTCCACTCAGAACAGACCTCGCGTTGGTCGTCCAAAGAAGCTGAGTGCACGTGCTCAGCGTCACATCCAACTGCTGTCTTTGAAAGATAGGCGCAGGAGTGCTGTCAGCATTGCTGCAGAGATTGAAAAGGTGGGGGGTCAGCCTGTCAGTGCTCAGACCATACGCCGCACACTACATCAAATTGGTCTGCATGGCTGTCACCCCAGAAGGAAGCCTCTTCTGAAGTCTCTACACAAGAAAGCCCGCAAACAGTTTGCTGAAGACATGTCAACAAAGGACATGGATTACTGGAACCATGTCCTATGGTCTGATGAGACCAAGATTAATTTGTTTGGTTCAGATGGTCTCAAGCATGTGTGGCGGCAATCAGGTGAGGAGTACAAAGATAAGTGTGTCATGCCTACAGTCAAGCATGGTGGTGGGAATGCCATGGTCTGGGGCTGCATGAGTGCAGCAGGTGTTGGGGAGTTACATTTCATTGAGGGACACATGAACTCCAATATGTACTGTGAAATACTGAAGCAGAGCATGATCCCCTCCCTCCGGAAACTGGGTCGCAGGGCAGTGTTCCAGCATGATAATGACCCCAAACACACCTCTAAGACGACCACTGCTTTATTGAAGAGGCTGAGGGTAAAGGTGATGGACTGGCCAAGCATGTCTCCAGACCTAAACCCAATAGAACATCTTTGGGGCATCCTCAAGCGGAAGGTGGAGGAGCGCAAAGTCTCGAATATCCGCCAGCTCCGTGATGTCGTCATGGAGGAGTGGAAAAGCATTCCAGTGGCAACCTGTGAAGCTCTGGTAAACTCCATGCCCAGGAGTGTTAAGGCAGTTCTGGGAAATAATTGTGGCCACACAAAATATTGACACTTCAGGAACTTTCACTAAGGGGTGTACTCACTTTTGTTGCCGGTGGTTTAGACATTAATGGCTGTATATTGAGTTATTTTGAGGGAAGAACAAATTTACACTGTTATATAAGCTGCACACAGACTACTTTTCATTGTGTCAAAGTGTCATTTTGTCAGTGTTGTCCCATGAAAAGATATACTTAAATATCTGCAGAAATGTGAGGGGTGTACTCACTTTTGTGATACACTGTATATATATATATATATATATATATGCAATGTCACAACATTTATTTATGTCCAGAGTTGCATTAATGTTTCCCCAAGATCTTGTACTGATGATGGGAGATTTGGACCACTGCACAAAGTCTTCTCCAGCACATCCCAAAGATTCTCAATGGGGTTCAGGTCTGGACTCTGTTGTGGCCAATCCATGTGTGAAAATGCTGTCTCATGCTCCCTGAACCACTCTTTCACAATTTGAGCCCGATGAATCTTGGCATTGTCATCTTGGAATATGCCCGTGCCATCAGGGAAGAAAAATCCATTGATGGAATAACCTGCTCGTTCAGTATATTCAGGCCTAATTCTTTGGGCACATAACGTTGCTGAACCTAGACCTGACCAACTGCAGCAACCCCAGATCATAGCACTGCATCACTTCAGCCGCCTCTCTTACCCTGATCGCCGATCACGATCATTCAAGATTTTTTTCCGACCACATTCCTTTCTTGAAGATGATGTTTCCCCACTGTCCTTCCACTTTTTAATAATGCGTTGGACAGTTCTTAACAGTGTTGCCAACTCCTCAGTAAGTAAAGTAGCTATTGGCTGTCCCAAAAGTCTATCTTTAATTATAAATAGTGGTACAATAGAACATCTCGATAGGTCTATATATTATTATAAACTATAGGTAGCGATAGATCCATTGATCTGTATCTCAGACATATATTTCAAATTTATTTATTAGAATTTTAATTAAATGAAATTTTATATAAGCCAGTATAAAAAACATTTTGTAGTAAATAATATGCTAACCGTCTTTGAGGAATATCTTCTAAGGTTTTGCCTCCGTGATTTATCATACCCTGTTGGATAAGATCCCAGTGAAAAAACTGTAGATCACACAGATCTTATCTATAGCTACAAAAACATGGAATAAGGAACAAATAATTAGAACAGAACTGACAAGGGAAAAGCAACAAAATTGTTTTACATTTACAAACAGCTAAGTACAAGATAAAGTAATAAATGCTTAACATATTCACTTAGTAATTAACTTTATTAGACACAACTTTTACTGTACCAGTTGAACTGCTAATAACCGAATACATTTTGTGTTGTCGTAATGTTACGGTTGCAGATGGTTATTTAAAAATGATTGGCTTTCCTAGATGTATGAAAAACGCTCTAAAATCACTGAACGCATTTATAAACGTGATTAAACAAAATGCTAACACATAGCATAAGATGAACAACTGTTATTCAACTGTATGCAATCAAGTATGGCTAATTTGAGCACCTTGTATAGTTCTGAAATAGAATAAAAAAGAAGTCACAAAATAACGGCATTATATACACTTAAACTTTTAAAGAAATGTAAACCCGAGACCCTAACTCTACCCCTCCATGTTAAACCAGAGACCCTAACTCTACCCCTCCATGTTAAACCCGAGGCTCTAACTCTACCACTCCATGTTAAACACGAGACCTTAACTCTACCCCTCCATGTTAAACCCGAGACCCTAACTCTACCCCTCAATGTTAAACCCGAGACCTTAACTCTACCCCTCCATGTTAAACCCGAGGCTCTAACTCTACCCCTCCATGTTAAACCCGAGACCCTAACTCTACCCTTCCAGTTAAACCCGAGACCTTAACTCTACCCCTCCATGTTAAACCCGAGACCTTAACTCTACCCCTCCATGTTAAACCCGAGGCTCTAACTCTACCCCTCCATGTTAAACCCGAGACCTTAACTCTACCCCTCCATGTTAAACCCGAGGCTCTAACTCTACCCCTCCATGTTAAACCCGAGGCTCTAACTCTACCCCTCCATGTTAAACCCGAGACCTTAACTCTACCCCTCCATGTTAAACCCGAGGCTCTAACTCTACCCCTCCATGTTAAACCCGAGACCTTAACTCTACCCCTTCATGTTAAACCCGAGGCTCTAACTCTACCACTCCATGTTAAACCCGAGACCCTAACTCTACCCCTCCATGTTAAACCCGAGACCTTAACTCTACCCCTCCATGTTAAACCCGAGGCCCTAACTCTACCCCTCCATGTTAAACCGGAGACCTTAACTCTACCCCTCCATGTTAAACTCGAGGCCCTAACTCTACCTCTCCATGTTAAACCCGAGACCCTAACTCTACCCCTCCATGTTAAACCCGAGACCCTAACTCTACCCCTCCATGTTAAACCCGAGACCTTAATTCTACCCCTCCATGTTAAACCCGAGGCTCTAACTCTACCCCTCCATGTTAAACCCGAGACCTTAACTCTACCCCTCCATGTTAAACCCGAGACCCTAACTCTACCCCTCCATGTTAAACCCGAGGCTCTAACTCTACCCCTCCATGTTAAACCTGAGACCCTAACTCTACCCCTCCATATTAAACCCGAGACCCTAACTCTACCCCTCCATGTTAAACCCGAGGCTCTAACTCTACCCCTCCATGTTAAACCCGAGACCTTAACTCTACCCCTTACAAACGTTAAGCATCTAGTACTACTACTCATGGCTTGACTCTCTATCACAGTCTCCTTCAGGTTGAGGTTCATGAGCTCACTGGGAACTTCACCCTCTGTTTCACCATCTTCGCGCTCCAGGAGCTTCACAATGCTTCCTTCAACCCCATCCAAGTCCAGTCCAAGTCCAAGATCATGGTGAGATCTAAAGAGCTTTCTGGGGCCTTCAGAAAGAAGGTTGTAGATTCATATGAGTCTGGGAAGGGATTTAAAAAGATCTTAAAACAATTAGAAATCAGCATTTCCACTGTCCGAAAAATCATTTACAAGTGGAGAACATTTAAAACAACTGCCAACATGGTTAGGTCAGGCCGTCCTAGCAAGTTCAGCTCTAGAGCAGACCGCAAGATGCATAAAGAAGTCTCCAATAATCCTAAAATATCATCATGGAACCTACAGGTAGCTCTTGCCACAGTTGATAGCAAGGTACATGCATCTATTATCAGAAATAGACTGCACAAGTTTGATTTTCATGGGAGGTGAGCAAGGAGGAAACCCTTGCTGTCAAATAAAAACATTGGGGCAACACTAAAGTTTGCCAGAGACCTAGACAAAGACCAGGACTTCTGGAACAATGTGCTTTGGACGGATAAATACAAAGTTGAATTATTTGGGCACAGCAACAGAAGACACATCATTTGAGCACAAGAACCTCATACCGACTGTGAAGCATGGAGGTGAAAATGTCATGGTTTGGAAACGTTTAATTGAGGTTATTTCAGCCAAAGGGGGAAATACCAGCTATTAGGGCATAGAGTGTCCTAACTTTTTCCTCACAATAAATTTCCATTTTTGTTCATTACATTTTACAAGTTTAAAAGTAATTTTTTCAGTTTTAATTGTTTAGTTATATAAGCTCCATCTCTCAGTACTGTTCAATGTCCATATGTTTAAATATGTTCAAAAAGACAAAGGTTTTCATGCTGTGTCTGTAGCTCAAATTGCTGAAGAAGTTAATGCTGGTTCTGATAGAAAGGTGTCAGAATACACAGTGCATCGCAGTTTGTTGGGTATGGGGCTGCATAGCCGCAGACCAGGCAGGGTACCCATGCTGACCCCTGTCCACCGCCGAAAGCACCAACAATGGGCACGTGAGCATCAGAACTGGACCACGGAGCAATGGAAGAAGGTGGGCTGGTCTGATGAATCACATTTTTTTTTACATCACGTGGATGGCCGGGTGTGTGTGCGTCGCTTACCTCGGAAACACATGGCACCAGGGTGCACTGTGGGAGGAAGGCAAGCCGGCGAAGGCAGTGTGATGCTTTGGGCAATGTTCTGCTGGGAAACCTTGGGTCCTGTAATCCATGTGGATGTTACTTTGACACGTATCACCTACCTAAGCATTGTTGCAGACCATGTACACCCTTTCATGGAAATGGTATTCCCTGATGGCTGTGGCCTCTTTCAGCAGGATAATGCGCCCTGCCACAAAGCAAAAATGGTTCAGGAATGATTTGAGGAGCACAACAATTAGTTTGAAATCTGGGGAATTTGGAGGCCAGGTCAACACCTCAATCCAATCTAGCATCTGTGGGATGTGCTGGACAAACAAGTCCGATCCAAGGAGGCCCCACCTCACAACTTACAGGAGTTAAAATGTCTGCTGCTAGATGTTAGATAACAGCACACCTTATGTGAGTTAAGACATGTGAGTTCTGTAAGGTAGTATGTATATACAGTAAATACATATACTAATATACTAGTCTGTGATTATGTGGCCCCACGCACAGAAAGGTTAGATGCTCTGTATGTTATAAAAAATGCCCCTCATCACTGACATTAATTTTATCTGCAATTTGGGTAGCCCTCCTGTTTCTGTTCTGAGATATTCCAACTCAGTTGACTAACAACTTCATGACTGAAGATTTTTGTAAGATCATATTATTGATACTTGATGATGGAGTTAGAGGTTCTCAGACCTTTAGTAAAAGCAGATGTTGCTGTTTGTTCCTGAGTGTCCGAGCGTGTTCTTTGTGGAACCCCTCATCACACTTCTTATACAGGGCAGATAAAAGCATTATCTTAGCAAGCAGTTAAGAACAAGCCTGACATACTTATTGCATATCCCTAACATTTTAGTAAAACTGAAATTTAAGAAAAAATAAAAAATAATAAAATATGCTGTAATCAAATAAATGATTTTTTTGTACATATTATTCTTTACAACAGTTTATTTTTTGATATATAGATGTACACAGACACTTAGGTTCTTCTAGGATCCTAAAATGCGTATCTTTATTGCAGAACATGCTTAATATGAAATGGTTGTAAAGTTTAGACCATCTTGATCTGCCAAATTAATATATCAAGTTTTTTCATGTTGAGATTCTGTGCCCTGCTAAAAGAGTTTAAGGTTTTGTGGCCTGCAATTTTGCCAGATCTCAATCCAATTAGGCATCTGTGAGACAAAAAAGGGACATATAATAATACTAATTAAAAGAATTCTCCAGAGAATGCAAATGCAAACAAAGACTCAGTAAACAGTTCCCCTTTCAAAACAAGAACACAACAAGCATACAGTCAAGACAACTTTGGAGTGGCTTTATGGCAAGTCTCCAGATGTTTTTGAACAGCCCAGGCAATGGCCAACCGTAAACCCCATTGAACCTTTGCAGAGAGACCTGAAGAGGGCCAAACGTGTTTGCCTGCACAGCACAGAGAATGAGTTTTATTTATGCACTTTTCCAGGAAATGTCAGGAACAGAAAACTCAGCAGCAATCTCTTTTACCAATTACAACAGTGTAATTTATTTATGCAAGCATATCAGAAAAGCCACTGTCAAGCGATTGGCACAATTATATACAAAACAAATTCATGGTATAGCTTTCAATGACACATTCATTACGTAATGTACAAAGGACAAATGCCAGGAGAAAGAGAGAGCTAAAGGGTTTAGAAAGCAATAGATTAGGACTTCACCACAAACTAAACACACTAAACACAATTATTAAACAACAAGAGATTGGAAGCAAGGCAGTCAGCAAAGGATTTAAATACTGCACACCAGGAGAGAAAAAATGACCCAGCAATATAGTCGAGATTTAAAACTCAAGTTAGGGTAAAATAAAATATTAGTTGTTTTTTTTTGTTTGTTTTTTTAATATTCTCTGGGTCCAGAAAAAAAAGATTAAATATTTAATGCATGACCATGCCACAATTAACATCTAGGTTCACAGTCTTTACCTAACATCATTATGTGGATCCCAATGCACTTACACTGAGACAGAGAGCACAAAATGGGCAAATAAGTGCACAAAACTAGTTAAGAGAAATACAGACAGAGCTTGTCAGGCATTGAAAGAATGATAAAAACACTTCAATAGCTGTATCATCAACAATGTAACTATATTTCCTGTTACTTCTTTTTCATAGTGTAAAACAAATGGTTGTCTATGCATCCAATAAAAAACAAAAGGTACAAATATGAAAAAAAAAAAAATCATGAAAATTTTTTTCTAATGTTGCCATCATAGTTAGGGTCACTGTGGGTACATGGCATGGACACACAAATGTATCTGCTTATTTGCTTACACTTGAGGGCAATTTAGAGTAGCCACATTACCTACTGCATGTTTTTGGTAGGTGGGAAATAACCCACAGGGAGACCATGTTGGTTACTGGAGTTAAGAATTGAACTTAAGTCCCCAAGACCCATTAATTTAGTTAAAAGAACTTGTTTGTAACTGGCTTTATGAAATATTTTTTCAGGGCGGCACGGTGGCTTAGTGGGTAGCACTGTCGTCTCACTGCAAGAGGGTCCTGGGTTCTATTTCCAGGTGGAGTGGTCCGGGTCCCTTCTGTGAGTAGTTTGCATGTTCTCCCTGTGTCCATGCAGGTTTTCTCAAGGTGCTCTGGTTTCCTCCCACAGCCCAAAGACATGCAGTCAGGTGAATTGCACTAGGTGTGTGTGTTTGCCCTGTGATGGACTGGTGACCTGTCCAGTGTGGCTCATGAATTTTGCCCAGTGACTTAGACCCATCGTGGCCCTGAATGAAAAGTAATGGTAACACAATGAATGAATAACTGCTAAGTAATATGTTGCAAAATCTGTAAATCATATAGTTATGAACTTAAAGAAAAAAATGTTATTTGCAAGTCCTTTATCAGTTTTTTAATCCTTTTATTCGAAGTACATGCTGCAGGAGTGCAGACTTTAATACTTTGTCTTCTTGCCAGTCTAGGGCTTTAATGTCTATCCTCAAATATTATAGCTTTAGAATTTTTAATTATGCTTATTATTATTATTATTTAGATTCAAATTGAACACCATTCACTCCACCTGCCATCTTTAACATGGAATGTATGTTTTACCTGATATTGAAGTGCTTCCTTACAAATGTGTACATTTACATAATGACTATATACAAATACCTGAAATAAAAACTAAATATATTAAAAAAAAAAGTTGTGTACTTATTATCTATAGAAAAAATAAATAAATAAAATGAAATTGGGGCTAAAAACATTGTAGGCATGTACATATGCCAGTAAAAAATTTATAACCTTTTCTCTAATTTGTTAGGATAAGCAATGCAATGCAGGCTTGTAGAAAAACTAAATAAACCCTTTGTGGTGCATTTGTCCTTTCTTATTCATATTGTTATTTTTTTCTATTTTTGACATTTTATTTCCAAAATAATGCAGAATTTGTGAGCAATCTGCTACTTTCGGGACCAAACTCAATGACTAATAACAAAACAAAGCAAGAAAATAAGTTTCTTTTTCTTTTTTTTCAATATGTGAACCACTATACACAAACATACATAATAAAATGTGCTTAACACCCCATGGTCGACCTGAGAACAATGCACATTATCACTAATGTTTAAAATAAGAAATGACAATTGCATAATGTTAAAATAACAAACAACCAACCAAACCAAAAAGAATCAAGGCTGTAAAAATCTACAATTCTAAGACTCAAAATTATAATTGGGTTGGCCATGGGGTTGGTTATGTGACAAACCGATTGGATAACACCAGAGCCAAAACTTTCGGTCAAAGGAAGTCATAGCGCTTGGGCTACTTTCTGCTTTATGTGTAGGCATTTAGTCGCTCCTTTGAGCGTGTTGAATGGATGTCGTGCAGTTCCTGCTCCTCCTTAGACTTGCAGTCCTCGTATTTCTGCAGTTTACAAGCATCCTTTACGTAGGCCCAATTAGCTGAGAGAACCATCAGATAGTGGATCTGAAATTACAGATAGAATTAAAGTCAGATGTGCATACATTTATCCTGGTCAACAAATAACAATTTGTAAATAAGATAAAATATCTGAAGAAAAAAAATTTATAAAATGAATGCAAGGAATTCAGGAGAGTTTTATGCTTAATTAATCTAATTCACATTGACTCATCAATTTGCAATTAATTATCCACAATGACAAAGAAATTACAGGCTTTTAGATTTAAAAAAGCAAAAAGTTAAATTTCTGATTGACAAAATTATTCAGATTCTTAACATTGACAGTGCAAATTATGATTAAAGGCATTATGTTTGCTTAATGTTTTGGTTTAACTGTGTTATACACTCAACAACAAACCTTAACTCAGGTGGATTCCACCTGTTGCAGTTTTAATTTATTACACATACAGTCATTGCCAACAAATACTGGCACCAGTGCACTTTTTGTAGAAAAAACAAAAAAAGACAGTTCCGACTGTCACAGATCCGGCCTCTGTGTGCTCCTGCTGGAGCTCCTGTACACCTGCCACACCCACCTTTCCAGGAGCACATGGTGGAGTAGTGTTTGTTTTCGGTGACAGGCCAATGCCCCCTCGGTATGATTGGTCTCCTGTTAAGGATCCACAGCTGAACCTTGTTAAGGGGTAATTCTCTGTGCATTTCAAAAGGCAACAGTGGACCATTTGGAGGAGATTTGATTCTGTCATGGTGGTTTGGTTTCTTTGTCAGTTTGTCAGGTTGGTCCAGTTGATTCATGCTCTTGTTTGTTCATTCTTAGAAGTAGTGATGGCATAAGTGGGGCTTTTGAGAGATTGAAGCAAATGAAACAAATGATTTAGAAAAAGATTTGAGCTTGTGAAATGTTCGAATCATCACACCACTAGTGTCCGATCAGTGGTCTAACAGTAACATCTCTCTTACAGAAAGAAGTGTGTTGTGATAGTGGTATGAAACATCATTCCGTCATATAATGAGTGTCCTTGACATTGACCATTATTTATTATACAACCAGGCTGTGCAATATTTATTACACATTGACACATACAATTGATCAGATTTAAAACGTTTCAAAACAGCGTGACGTAATGACACCTTTTCCGGGACAGTCACGTGACTTTGAAGCAACGTTTTGAGGCAACGAAACACTGAGATTCAAATGAATTGATTCAGTTTTGAATACGAGTTTCGAGGTTGACATCACTACTTAGAAGTCTAGTTCAGTCTTGTTCATGTCTTGTCTTAGTCTAGTTTATGTTTAGCTTTGTTCATGTGTTTAGCGTTAGCATTTAGTTTAGCTTTAGTTAGGCTCATTGTATGTTTATATTAGCATTTAGCTTAGCAATTAGCATTTAGTTTAGCATTTAGCTTAGTTCATGTGTGTTTAGTTTAGCAGTTAGCTTAGCAGTTAGCATAGTTAATGTGTTAGTGTGTTGTCTTGTTTAAACCT
Organism: Trichomycterus rosablanca; assembly: GCF_030014385.1. Taxonomy (NCBI): domain Eukaryota; kingdom Metazoa; phylum Chordata; class Actinopteri; order Siluriformes; family Trichomycteridae; genus Trichomycterus; species Trichomycterus rosablanca. Next base: position 15,216,633 of record NC_085995.1, on the reverse strand, counting down.
GTATTTTTTCTTGTCTTTTGTTATTAAATACTTTCTGAAACCTCTGTGTGTGTCCGTCCCTCTCTTGTCACGTCTACAAATCATTACACCGACAAAAACTGAAATCAATCTCTTTATGTAAGCATAGGTAAGTTTTGTTTACTTCTCTACTGTAATTTTGGAGCACTCATCTTTTGCCAGGACCCATATCCTATGCTGTATGCTGGAGCTTTCTACATTGCACTCCAAAAGTTCCTTGGTAGTACTTGCTCATAGTAATGGCAAAAGCAGCAAAACAACCCCAAAACATTTATGAACCGCCACCACTGTTTGACAGCACAGAAGATAAATTATTGTTCTGGTGGTGGTTTTGTTTTTAGTATCTGTGTTTTTTGTATATATTCACATATTTTAAATATCTGCACTAGCGTTTATAACCTGCTGTTGTCTAGTGTGCCTTATTGTTACAGCAAGCATTGTTTGGTTCAAAAGCCAAACATAAAAAATTTCATCATCTCTCTTTGTTTTAGGGCTTGTTATTGCCCCTAAAATTGCACACATTGCACATCTGTAAGCAAACTATCAATGCTAAAAGTTACATATGCATTTTGGACCAACATATACTGGTATCTAATTGATTTCTGTTTCTTGAATGCTTCTGCTTGTTTTAGCAACACAATGTCAAGCCACATTCTGCATGTTACAGCAGTGTGGTTTAATTGCAGAAGAGTTCAGGTGCTAGACTGGCCTGTCTGAGATGCAGACATGTCTTATAGAAAACATGCAGTGTTATATGAAATGCAATATACAATATCAGACACCCCAGCTATTGAGCGGTGTTGTTTTAGGCAAGAATTGGGAAATAAGTGAGGAGTAATTGGTATGAACCAGTGGGGGATTTTTACTGTATACAGCACTCTGACTTTGAATCTGATGCCTTTATCATCTGAACATGTATGCACAGACTAGCCTAACTTCAGCATAGAATCCTCTATAATAAATGCTCCTTCCTTGGCCAGAAATGATGCCTGGACCCCCATTTGTTAAAATAATAAGCCACTGAAGTTTTGGGATTTTCTTGTATGTGTCTGAAAGAGGAAGAATGAAGCATACACTAAAAAATATACCCTTTACACATTGGCCAAAAGGACAGTGATCCCAAGCATACCTCAAAGTTCACCAAAGCTTGGTTTTAGAATAAGTTCTGGAGGATTCTGGACTGACTGTTACAACTGACTGATGTAAACCCCATAGAAAATCTTTGGTGGGATTTGCAGAAGGCAGTTGCAGCACACACACCCATGAATATGGGTGAAACAGAGACCATTGCCCATGAACAGATTCCTCAGGAATACTACCAGAAGCTGGTGTCTGGCTATGCATCAAAATTGGAGCAAGTCATGACAGCAAAAGGGTGCTCTACTAAGTACTAAAAACACTTATTATGAATAAGGTTGAATAATTCTGAGACTGTAGTCTGTAGTCTTTAAAGTGACATTTTGTTCTGAATTTGGAGAAACAATTTGTTATATTAGTTGTGTTGTGCTATTTAAATAGTTCATTTGATTGGTTTGTTGCAAACAGCTTAACGTTTGTAAATTTTGCTAATAAACCTAATTTGCAGTGGGAGCTAAACAATTTTGATTGCAACTATAGACCTGAAACTTGAATATAAGCCTAATACAAGTATTGAAAGGTAGCGCTATGCATAATTGTGATTTACTCAAACACAGTATGCCTGCTGAACTCGAATGTTTATATTGAGTAAATTGTGGATTTAATAAATCAATAGTAGACATTTTGTTTCTTATTTAATTAGATACAATACCTTGGAGCAATACCTTTCAACAAGACAATAATTTGAAGCAAACAGCCAAAACAATAGAAGAGAGGCTTTGGGGCAAATTTCTGAATGTCTTTGAGTGACCCAGATAAAGTCTAAACTTAAATCCCATTAAACATCTCAAGACGTCACTTATATTTTTGTAAATACATTTAGGTTTTTATGTTCAATTTACTAAAAAAAACATCAATTATTTATTGTGCTCATGAGCACAAAGCAGGGTTCATAAATACATGACCAGAGATGGGGAGTCCGAGTTGCATGTAAGTCGCACACATGACTTCAGACTCGACTCGGACTTGTTTCAAATAACTCGGACTCGACTTGTGACTCGCAAAAAATGACTTGTGGACAACAGAAGTCAGTATGTGTTTACATTAGTTACGTGTGACAATTATATATACAGTATATATACTGGTGCTGGTCATAAAATTTGAATATCATATAAAAGTTGATTTATTTCAGTAATTCCATTCAGAAAGTAAAACTTGTATATTATATTCATTCAATACACACAAATTGATATATTTCAAATGTTTATTTCTTTTAATGTTGATGATTATAACTGACAACTAATGAAAACCCCAAATTAAGTATCTCAGAAAATTAGAATATTGTGACAAGGTACAATATTGAAGACACCTGGTGCCACACTCTAATCAGCTAATTAACTCAAAACACCTGCAAAGGCCTTTAAATGGTCTCAGTCTAGTTCTGTAGGCTACACAATCATGGGGAAGACTGCTGACTTGACAGTTGTCCAAAAGACGACCATTGACACCTTGCACAAGGAGGGCAAGACACAAAAGGTCATTGCTAAAGAGGCTGGCTGTTCACAGAGCTCTGTGTCCAAGCACATTAATAGAGAGGCGAAGGGAAGGAAAAGATGTGGTAGAAAAAAGTATACAAGCAATAGGGATAACCGCACCCTGGAGAGGATTGTGAAACAAAACCCATTCAAAAATGTGGGGGAGATTCACAAAGAGTGGACTGCAGCTGGAGTCAGTGCTTCAAGAACCACCACGCACAGACGTATGCAAGACATGGGTTTCAGCTGTCGCATTCCTTGTGTCAAGCCACTCTTGAACAAGAGACAGCGTCAGAAGCGTCTCGCCTGGGATAAAGACAAAAAGGACTGCTGAGTGGTCCAAAGTTATGTTCTCTGATGAAAGTAAATTTTGCATTACCTTTGGAAATCAAGGTCCCAGAGTCTGGAGGACAAGAGGAGAGGCACAGAATCCATGTTGCTTGAGGTCCAGTGTAAAGTTTCCACAGTCAGTGATGGTTTGGAGTGCCATGTCATCTGCTGGTGTTGGTCCACTGTGTTTTCTGAGGTCCAAGGTCAACGCAGCTGTCTACCAAGAAGTTTTAGAGCACTTCATGCTTCCTGCTTCTGACCAACTTTATGGAGATGCAGATTTAATTTACCAATAGGACTTGGCACCTGCACACAGTGCCAAAGCTACCAGTACCTGGTTTAAGGACCATGGTATCCCTGTTCTTAATTGGCCAGCAAACTTGCCTGACCTTAACCCCATAGAAAATCTATGGGATATTGTGAAGAGGAAGATGAGATACGCCAGACCCAACAATTCAGAAGAGCTGAAGGCCACTATCAGAGCAACCTGGGCTCTCATAACACCTGAGCAGTGCCACAGACTGATGGACTCCATGCCACGCTGCATTGCTGCAGTAATCCAGGCAAAAGGAGCCCCAACTAAGTATTGAGTGCTGTACATGCTCATACTTTTCATGTTCATGCTTTTCAGTTGGCCAATATTTCTAAAAATCCTTTTTTTGTATTGGTCTTAAGTAATATTCTAATTTTCTGAGATACTGAATTTGGGGTTTTCATTAGTTGTCAGTTATAATCATCAACATTAAAATAAATAAACATTTGAAATATATCAGTCTGTGTAATATAATAATATAGTTTCACTTTTTAAATGGAATTACTGAAATAAATACACTTTTTCATGATATTCTAATTTTATGACCAGCACCAGTATATATATGATCCAACATCATTCTGATCGTGTAATTTTCTGCTCTGTAATAACCCTCCGGCCGTCTTAACCCGCAACGCATGCAATGGGTAAATGTTCCAGCCAGCTTCCAGCGTAGTGATGAAGCATCGCTCCCTACTCCCTTTGGATATAAATCTCACTTAAAATGGTGAAATACAGAAGTGCACTTCACAGTAACGAATAATGTGAATGGAACGCTCCTACAGAATTGTCACTAATGATTGTAAGAACCGCTTTCTGAACCAATCAGACCTTCTGATTTTAATTATTAGTAAGAAATGCTGTTTTTTGCATGTATCTAGTTTGCAGTATCACACAGATGGTGTCAATGAAACACTTGATTGGCTTTCTAACGAGTTCGTGTTTTACTTCACAACCGGGAAAAGTTTGGAGGTTTTTAATTATAAGCACATTTACAAAATAATGGATTATATTCCTAATGGGACACACGCTTGTAAATCTAATAGCATCTGGAACAACATAAGCTAATGTAACCGTTGGTTATTAATTTTTTGCTGTATTTTGGATTTTGGCCACCGTGCCGTAATTTGCAATGAAAACAAAACGTCAGTTTAAGCTTTTAACTGATACCTAGGAAAGTAAAGGCACTAAGTAAAACGGCAAAATACAGTTGCTAATCTGTTGTTGTTTTTTTAACTGAATTTACAGATTATTTGTTTATTTCTACGCTACATTTCCAATATATGTTTTGTGTATAATATATTGACTCATGACTTGACTTGGACTCTAGCCTAAAGACTTGTGACTCGGACTCGTATTTTGTGACTTGTGAACATTTCTGAACCCCACTAAACATTGTTAAGAATAAATAAAACACTGATTGCTGGCAACTCCTTTTCATCTTACATCATTTTCTGACCTCACAAATCCTCTGTTCAGTAACTGGTCACAAGTTCCAATAGACACAATTACAATTTTGTAAAAAGCTCTTGCTAAAGAAGAAAGGCTGTTATGACTACAATTTGGTATAGGATGTTTAACAACATCATACTTAACTGTCATACATAGTGCATTTGACTATGTAGTGTTTTTACCTAACACAGAAAAATCTAATTTTCCAAATCCAAAACAAGGCCACACCCAGACCAGACATTCTTTTGTGTTTGATGTCATTTTTATGCATGCCAATTTTATGTGCTTATTTACAGTTGTTATCATTAGGCCACACCCAGGTATTCTTTCTTATCAAGCAAAGAAAGCTGTTTCTGTTGATATGCTGTGATTTTTGTTTTTGGTGTATTTTACCAAATGTATAGTAGACAAAAGACAGTTGTGTTAAAATCTGTATTATCATAAAATGGTTGCCTGCAAATGGTTTATCATGTAAATGGTTGCCTGCAAAAGTGTTGCCTGTAACAGGCCTTCTATCTTCTTGGCCTTTCTTCTTGTAGTTTCCATAGCAACTATGTGGTATACCTAGCATTTTGCCAGCATTGAGAACGAGAAAAGACAACAGCACAGAGAAGTGAGAGAGTGAGTAAAAAAATGAAAAGATTAAAAAGGAGGACATGAAAAAATAATAATAAAATAAAGGAGAAAGTACACAAGAAAGATGCACAATAGTAGTCCTCCCTAATTCAACCCTGACAACAGCTCAGTTTTACATAATGCCCAGCAAGGCAACAAATATTCTGCTATTAGCCTTTGAGAACAAGTAATGTAATCTCACCATTTTGCATTTTGTTGCAGTCATATATACATTGATCAGCCATAACATTAAAACCACCTCCTTGTTTCCACACTCACTGTCCATTTTATCAGCTCCACTTACCATATAGAAGCACTTTGTAGTTCTACAATTACTGACTGTAATCCATCTGTTTCTCTACATGCTTTATTAGCCCCCTTTCATGCTGTTCTTCAGTGGTCAGGACTCTCCCAGGACCACCACAGAGCAGGTATTATTTGGGTGGTGGATCATTCTCAGCACTGCAGTGACACGGTGGTGGTGTGTTAGTGTGTGTTGTGCTGGTATGAGTGGATAAGACACAGCAATGCTGCTGGAGTTTTTAAACACCTCACTGTCACTGCTGGACTGAGAATAGTCCACCAACTAAAAACATCCAACCAACAGCACCCTGTCGGCAGAGTCCTGTGACCACTGATGAAGGTCTCGAAGATAAACTCAAACAGCAGCAATAAATGAGCGATCATCTCTGACTTTACATCTACAAGGTGGACCAACTAGGTAGGAGTGTCTAATAGAGTGGACAGTGAGTGGACACGGTATTTAAAAACTCCAGCAGTGCTGCTGTGTCTGATCCACTCATACCAGCACAACACACACTAACACACTACCACAATGTCAGTGTCACTGCAGTGCTGAGAATGATCCACCACCCAAATAATACCTGTAGGTGTTAGGTCCTGTAGGGGTCCTGACCATTGAAGAATGTGGTGAAAGCAGGCTAAAAACTATGTCAAGTTCATCCATTCATAAAGTGTTTTACTACCGCTTTATTCTTCAGGGTCGTGGCAGATCCAATTCACTGGGCAAAAGGTAGGAAACAGCCCCGGACAGGTCGTCTCTCTCTCTTTCTCTCTCTCTCTCACACACACACAGAGGGGAATTTTTGTGTCTCTGATTAACCTCACTGCATGTCTTTGGACTATAGGTGGAAACCAGAGCTCCTGGAGGAAACTCATGCAGGCATGGGGAACACATGCAAATTCCACAAAAAGAGGAGCTAAACCACCCCACCTGGGAATCAAACCCAGGATCTTCTTGCTGTGGGCTTACAGTGCTACCCACTAAGCCTCTACGGCACCCATTATGTTAAATTATTAATGTTGAAGTTATAAAGTTGTGATTATTATGTAGCAGTCTAGGATGCTAGGATAACACAACTGTAAAAATATGGTAGCCCACTACCCCTGAATCCAGGGTTCCAAATTCTAGTGCTACTGGCCAGTCTGGTGTCTACAAACAGACCTAACTGGCTATGTCATTTGTGAGGGGAGGTTAGATGGAATGTGTTACTGCATTGTGCCCAGTGACTACAAGAAAGCAAGACCTGCCCACGACCATGACCAGATAAAAGCGGTGATAAAACATAAACAGTGATAGCTCAGTGGTTAAGGTACTGGACTAGTAAACAGAAGGTTGCCAGTTCAAGCCCCACCACCACCAAGTTGTCACTGTTGGGTCCCTGAGCAAGGCCCTTAACCCTCAATTGCTCATCGTGTTCAGCTCATTGTGTAAGTCGCTTTGGATAAAAGCGTCTGCTAAATGCTGAAAATGTAATGTAAAATGTAATGTAAAATATACATGAAATTAAATGAGAATATAGCAGTCTAACATCCTAGCACTCCATATTGAAAAGTTTGTGCTTTTGAGTTCATGCTTCAGTGGTGCCTTGTTCTGTATATTTAACTTATGGAATATCTGTATGTTTTTGGCACTAGTTATTCTGTTAGGCTATTTATTGCATTTAAAGGTCCTTTTAATAAAAAATATTAAAACATTACATGAAAAAGGCAAGTTACATAAAAAAGGCAACATTCATTTCTAACATTCATTTCCCATTTCAATTTCATTTTCAATTTCCAACATTAGCACTTTCATATTCTGTGAAAAATCTCTTTATTAACAATACTGCACTGGCACTGGCAAAACAGGCCATATCACACACACACACACACACACACACACACACACACACACACGTTTAACCAGTCACATATCACAAGCCTGGAGAGAAACTCATATTCACACACAGTGCAACCTGCCCCAGAGCATAATTAAATTACACCATCGACTCCCGTCACTGAAGATCAGTGCCTTGGGACAGGGGCAATTTAGGGCTAGTAATCAGGTGAAAAAACTAAATAATGATATGATTCCAAACAAGTGATGTCAACTGGTGATTGTAATCATGGTTTGGTACAAAAGCAGCATCCAGGAAAGGCTGAGCAAAGATGATCAGAGAATCTCCAGTTTGTCAAAAAATGCGTGAGAAAATGATTGAAATTTTTAAAAACAATGAACCTCAAAGAAAGATCGTAGGGGATTTGCATATTTCTTCTTCTACAGTGCATAATATAATTAAACGATTCAAGGAATCAGGAGGAATTTCAGTGCGTAAAAGCCAAGGGCACAAGCTTAAGCTGAACACCCGTGATCTTTGATCCCTCAGACGACACTGCATCAAGAACCACCACTCAACAATAGCTGATTTAACCACATGGGTGAGGAATTACTTTGGCAATCCTTTGTCAAGCACTACAATACAGAGTCACATGCACAAATGCCACTTAAAATTGGACTGTGTTAAAAAGAAGCCTCATGTTAACCATTTCAGAGGCGGCATCGACTTTTCTGGGCTCGGAGGCATCTAGAATGGACCATCACACAATGGAAATGTGTATTGTGGTCAGATGAATCAGTATTCCAGGTGTTTTTTGGAAAAAATGAACGCTGTGTGCTCCGGAGCAAAGACGAAAAGGACCATCCAGACTGTTATCAGCAACAAGTCTAAAAAAGCCAGGGTCTGTCATGGTATTGGGCTGTGTCAGTGCCCTTGGCAAAGATTATTTACACTTCTGTGATGGCATCATTAATGCAGAAAAGTACATTAAGATCTTAGAGCAACATATGCTGCCTTCAAGACCTCATCTTTTCCAGGGACGTCCATGCAACAAGACAATGCATAACCACATGCTGCACACATTACAAAGGCATGGCTGCGGAGGAAGAGGGTACGGGTACTGAACTGGCCTGCCTGCAGTCCTGACCTGTCCCCATTAGAGAATGTGTGGAGAATTTTGAAACAAAAAATGCAACAACGACGACCCCGTACTGTTGCACATCTTAAGATGTGTTTGCAGGAAGAATGGGATAAAATAAAACCTGAAACACTACAACACTGGCAACTATTAGAGATACTGATCTAGTAAGTAATAAACTTGCAATGTCATGTACATATTCATACTAATTATACTGGTAATAGTTTATATTTGTACTATTACTTTACTTGTAATTTGACTTACCATAGAAATCACTGCAGCTCCTGCTCCAGCCAGGGCACACACAAACAGATAGAAGGTCATATCCACCTGAAAAAAGAACCAGTATTTTACTCACCAAAACATTACATTATCATTCAACGCTTAAGTAATATATAAATATTTCAAATTAAAACTTACATCGCCTGATTCACACAGTTTGAAGAACTTTTCAGTTCCTGCACACACCTTCTTTTCTTCACCAATAGTTACAACACCTACAATCCACAACAGAGATAACATAATGAGTAATCTCCCTACAAAAATACTAAAACATTTGTAGTTTATATGTACATGTTATTTCAAATACTTTATTTAACTTTTGTGAACATTTTAAATATATTGTTTATTAGGGTGTATTCAGTCAAGTGGTTTTGTATTCTTTATTTAAAAATTACCAAGGTCAAAATGGATATTTGTCACCCAAACCAACATACCAAATGGTTGCAGATAAAAAAATGATATAAATGATTCACTGGCAAATATGTGGTATTGAGGATTACACTATGCCCTGTGTATGTTTCTTCACTAAACATGCCAGCAAGAGTTGCTTTTGCAATGTTAATAAGGGGGATTCACATATGACCCTCCCTCTCTCAGACATGGCCAGTTGTTTCTGTTCGGTGCTCTGCCAGGCCATCCTTGAAAAAAGGATCTCAAACTCTACACATTTGATAGCTACAATTACATAAATTATTAACAAATATTAACCCTTTTTTAACTCTCATTTTAGCATTCAAAGTACTTAAAGTAAGCACAGCTTTGTGGTTGCTCATTTCACAGCACCCTTCTTAACTTGCCCTAAGGAGGCAGATCCAGGTAGGCCAAATCAGCTGCAACTTAAATAGTCTACAGCTTTAGTAAATTATATGCTAATTTTAGACTCACTGTTAAAAGAAGCCAATACAATATTTATTGTATTTTGTGCTGAATTAGGTTGCCTTTGTCTTAAATGTTTTATTAAAAGTAAGTCTGGAGAGAGGGAAAACCCTTTTTCATGGCACTGTATCTTTTGGAGTTGCCTTTTAATAAGTGTAATAAGCTCTATTCTAATACTCTTTATTAAAGAGACAAGCATGTTTTAATAATAATAATAATAATAATTATTATTATTATTATCATTATTATTGGATTGATATATGACCTTATGTCTTAATGGGACATAAAAGTGTCTTTTAATACAGTCAGACATTAAGTAAGCACACAATTTTATCTGTTTACCAAACTGGCGTGGGTCCAAACACAGATTTCCTCCCTCCAGCACAGTGTTGTTTTTGCAGATGGTCCAGATGTTAAAGTACATAAAAACGGGCAAAGCAGTAAAGGCTGTAACTCCCAACCAGGCCAACGTAAATATATAAGTCAGCATGATGAACTGAAAAAAGTGGAATTGACATTCTTAGAAAAACAGCAGGTAGCCAAAATCCACTGTGGCATTTCAAATGTGGGGCTAAAAACTTACCCATGCACTAACACAGCGACCACAAACAGTAATCTTAAAATCTCCATACAGATCTTTAATGGCTCCACTGGTGAAAAAGCCCTCCACCATCAGCAGGATTCCATAGACAAAGAAAGCCGAGGCAATTCCATAGATTACGTACTTGATGATGTCAATGCTGCAGTCACAAAAATAGACTCAGAGTTTAATAGCTGCAGAATGGAGAAATTAAGTATTTATATATACACATTTGTCTTTATTTATTTGCTTTATTTACAGTATTTTAATACTTAATGTAATAAAACTGTCAAATATTTTAACTGGAAATATACTGACCCAAACAGTGATGAACAAATCAAACACATCTTTAAAAATGTTTATTAAAAATGATCAGTACAATGTATAAAATACTAATAAAATCAAATGTAAAATCAGCTGTAACATCCCGGCCTGCAAGCCTACATCAATCAGCAGAGGTAGGCATTGGTTGACTTTTGAGTAGTTTTCTGAGAACTACACTACCCAGCCTTTTTTTCTAAGTTAAACCTGTAGTCACTTAGGTCACTACAAAAACCTAGTGATGTCCTTTGGGTTGATAAATGCCTCAGCTGTCTCCCAGCAGTTAATTAATAAGGTCTTTAGGGAGGCCTCTAATCGATACTTGTTCATCTACCTAGATGACATACTCATCTATTGCAGAACAGAACAGTGGATGAACATAAATCCATATCAGGCATGTCCTCCAGCTACAACTAGATAATTACCTTTATTGAAAAAACACAGTTTCATTAAAACTCACTGTTTTTTTCTTGAGTTTGTAGTGTTAAGGGGAATATTATGGATAAACCAGGCCAACAAAAAGCCAGTTTAGACCCTGACAAAGGCATGGCTGCAGAAGAAGAGAGTGCGGGTACTGGACTGGCCTGCCTGCAGTCCTAACTTGCCTGCAGTCCTAACTTGGTTTGGGTTTGTAGTTATACCAATGCATTAGTAGTTCTATCATTACTTTTATCAATACCTTTTTACAAGAATACAAAAAAAACTAATGAAACATTAACTCCAGACAAAAAAACAATGTCCATGTTTTTTTTTAAAAGTACATGTACACCTATTCACCCAAGTACATAAACACATTATATAATGAACTAACAAAAAATTTGGCTGCGTAACAAAATAAAGTAATTAGACTGGTTTGGATTAGTTGCTTACATGGTAAAGACATCCACTGTGTCTCCTGGTGCCCTGATCACCTCAAAGTACTTCTGCAAGATTGAAACGGTGCCAGTCAGAGCTTCATGACCACAGCCACAGAACAGGCCCACACCGGCATAGAGCAGGATGGTGGCAATCAGTGATGGGTACGGAATCCCACGCAAACACTTCAGACAGCACTCCATACATCCTGGGAACCAAATAAAAAGGAAGTAGATTGATTACATGAATTCATTCAAGTGACATTTTGTACATGAGCCTAAAATGTTATAGTTTTTAGGTGCTAATGTTGAGCCAGGGACTTCTTGCTTCCATAGGAGCAGCTAAGCCTTTGGTGATGTCAAGTTTAAATAACTGAGCACTGTGTTTTTGTGGTTGTTGTTTTAGATCTTACCATGTGGACAAAGCATTAAGTGATGGTGTGTTTGTGTTGTTCCATCTACTTAAAATAGTATGGGTGTATTCAGACCAGCCCTGTTTATATGGACAAATAGAAGTCACCTACTACAGTCAACAATTACTACTACAGAATTAGGTGGCCCTGCCACAGAGTTTTACCACATTATGGAATGTTCCAAAATAATAAGAAAATATGATGTATGTATAGCATATTTTTAGCCCAACATATTCTAAGAAAATTAATAGCTTTACTTTTATTATCATTTATTTATTTTTATTGTTTTTAATGTTTTATTTATTATGGATAAGAAGCATTGTCTTGCTAAAATAACAATGGACATCCCCATCAAGCTGTCACCTTGATGGCAGCATAAGTTTCTCTAAAATCCCAATATATGCCTCTGCATCAATGGTGCCCTCACACATATGCATGTCACCCATGCCATGGGCAATGATGCATCCCCACCCCATGACAGATGTTGAAAAAAAGCTGAACCATTAACTCATCTGACCACAGCACACATTTCCACTGTCTTTTGGACCTTCTTAGATGAGTTTGGGCCCAGAGAACTTAAAGGTATTTCTGCATTGAACTCATTTATGGTTTTTACTTTGTGTAACAGAGTCCAATGTTGAATTTCTTTTATGTCTATGTTTGTTTGTGATTTAAATGGCTTTTGTCGTTCTGTCTGTATATCTGTCCACCTAAGCTAGAGAACAATACAGTTTTTCCTCATTTTATACATCCAAAAATACAACTATGCACACAATTCTAAAAACTTTAACCTCATGTGTCAACAACCTGACTTCAAACGGCTAAACTCTAAACACAATTCCATTTGTTCTCAGTCAAATATCATTCTAATCACTGTTTGGCAAAACCAAACATTATTTAGCACATTTTGGTCACCTAGAAACACTGGCCGTCAAAATTCTACACACTAATTACAAGTTAGTCTCACTCATGTTGCACTATATATCTGTGTGTGTGTGTGTGTGTGTGTTGCTTGGGTCAACACACTTCCACCATGTATGTAATTGAATGTGTAATATGACCCCATGAAGCCAAAACATACAAACACAGTTTTAATGATTTTGAATAAATCATGACAGTATCTATTTGATGGGCTGTAATAGATAAGCATATTATAGCTGAGTATTGTTTTGGTGGAATGAATTAGTTTTGAGAAGAGAAAACATTGTGCTATGTTTTAAATGTGTTAAATGTATTTTGCAAAAGATTTGTACATTAAAACAAAGCAGTTAACTCTTTGTGAATTTGAAGTTTTGATCACAAAATTGAGCCACTGATTCTGGTGATGTGTTTAAAGGTTTGGGGAAAACTGTAATATCAGTTTGTGTGTGTGTGTGTGTGTGTGTGTGTGTGAGAGAGAGAGAGAGAGAGCGAGAGCGAGAGAGAGACTGTTTGTCTGTCTTACTGCTGTATTTACATTTACTCACCAGTTTTTCTGTCTGTTACCACAGTCTGTTTCCTACATGTTATATGTAGATTGTAAACTACTGTACTGCATAATTTGTTACATAAAAATGGTCCTGCTCATTCTGTTTGGTGCAATTGTTGCTAGAATAGAACTAATAGCTGCTGAGGGAAAAGTAACCACATCATTATTATGTTAAAAACCTTCAGCCTTTATGTGGAAACATCCGGCCCCCTTTTTTCCCCTCCATTCAAGGCATCTTCAATTGTTTTGTTATTTCCTTTTTACACACACACACACACACACACACACACACACACACACACACAGAGAGTATGCAAAACTGAACTGGAAGTGCACAATGGGTAAACATGCTCAGCTGCAAAGTGGTATGCTTGCAAAAATGGTCACAACCGCTGAAGATCATAAACTGCTAAAATTGGTTGTCTTTGGCTTGAATACAAACTTAAGTTCCAAACTGCCTCTAGAGAAGCAAGTTCAGTTATATAACAGTTGATTAGATGCTTTATGGATTTGGTTTCTCTTGCTGACAAAACTGAAATAAAATGTGAATAGCTTTTACAGAGCACTGACCACAAAGCCTGTTTATAATTGTAAGTAATTACCACCTACTGTGACCCAAAGCACTGACAGTTTGTGGGTGTATACTGCAAAATGTTATATAACAAATAAAAAAATAAATAATAGAAAAGCTTTCTGTAATGAAACAGTTTATATTTAGTTTATATATATATATACAGATATATATATATATATATATATATATATATATATATATATATATATATATATATAGTTTAGTATATACAATAATACATGCAAATGTGGACATAAGTATATACTGCTGCCAGTGGATAAAAAGCAGTCTGATGTTTCATTTATAATTTAGTGACAGGCACATGTAAACACACACACACACACACACACACACACACACAGTATCATACATTATTAATGCGTACTGAGTTTGTGTTCAGTGGGTAGTTAGGACAGATGTTTTACACTGCTTTTTTTAGACAAGCTGGCTTTAATGCCAACACAAAAATGTGATTTTAGCTCTTCTTGGCTCTTCATTGGCTCATCTTACCTAGTAACACTGAGTAAAAAGCCATATAGTACTCACTTTTGTTAAAGTAAGTACTATAATCACAAACATTATTTTAGTTTGTCTATAACTTAAGTTGTTGACATCATACTTGACCTTATTATTTAAACTTTACAATGAGTGCTGATTAATTTAAGAGTATTTGGGCATGAGTTTTTGGAACATGCCAAAAAGGCTTACTGTATTTCATTTGTCCCTGAATGTAAGCAATAGAGTGGGTAATGCCCTTCTATACACTGGTGCCCTGTCTAGAGTTTTCCTGCCTTGCGTCCAGTGTACCTAGGACAAAGAGGTTATAAAGACTTTTTTTAATTAATACTGATAAATCTTTCTCCAGTGAGAGTCAGATAGAAGAGGTTCTGGGCTCTAGGAAACAAATTTTTTGTTGCTCAACGTGGATAGAGGCTCTTTTGGCAGCAAGGGAAGAGGTCTTGGGAGCCAGCTAGGACTTCTAGGAGCCGGCAGGGACTGATTACGGGTCTGGAACTGCTAGCTCTTTTGGGAAACTGGTTGGGCTAGTGAGTTCTGAGACTGGCAAAAGAGCAGGGAAACTGCATGTTACATGCTGGAAGACTAGCTAAAACCACCAAACAAGCAGGGGACTGAGCCAGGGGATTGTCTGGAACATGCAAAGTAGTCAGATGATTGGCTGGAAACAGCAAAGGAGTTAGGGGGCCAGCTGGGACTGAAAACAGTAATGGAGAGTAATGGAAGCAACATCTTTGGGACCACCACAAGAGCAGGAAAATTGGATGTAACAGGCTATGCAGCTGGGGGACTGTCTGGAAGTGGCAAAGGAGCTGGTGAACTGGCTGGAACCAGCAAAGGAGCCTGGGGAACTCCTGGAACCATCAAACAAGCCAGAGGACCAGCTGAAACTAAAAGCAGTGATGGTGGACAGGCTGAAACTGGTAAGGGGGTGTTGAAAGTGGTGATGGTATAAAAACAGAAGCCAGAAGCCATAGAAGCCAGATACTGCTTTGGGAGAGAGTCAAAGACCTGTACATAGCCGGGAAAGCAATGTCTTTAGCTGGAACTAGAAGTGGGGCAGTGTCCTCATCAGAAACTGAAATCTGTGCGATTTAGGTACTGAGAACTTAGGTACTCTACATAAAGAAGTTGTAAACTGGAGTTTCTTGCCATCAAGCTGGCTCTAGAGTAGTGGTATCAATGGCTTGATGTGGCTGGAACCTCTCTAGTGTTCCAACTGGAACCCCAGTTACAATGAAAATCCACCCATCTCTAAGTAGAGAGGATCATCCACAGACAGAATACTAAATGGTAAAACATGCTATCTCACGCTCTTGAGTTCTTATATAAGCTCTGCCATCAGCCAGCCAGGCACCTATAAAGGGGTACAATGGCTGAAAAAGGGTTTCTCGTCGCTGGGGCAATTGCTGCCTCTATGCATCAACAGGGTAACTTCCAAATCTTGCCTTGTGAATGAAGCACCAGCCTATGCTGTGAGAACTCTTGTTAACAGTACAGGGGGTGGCTCCAGTATCTGGTGGGCTGGAAGGGATATGGCTCAGACCAGCTCTCATTGGTCCCCTCCTAAAAGAGGAATTCCATAATTGTTGTCTGGATCATCCAGCTGTCAGCATTCTGCCAGATGTTCTATAATCACTTTAGAAGCAGTTCCTAGGATGTAGACTTCTGCACAACCATGCCACTGACAATCACCTGAATTCTAACAATACTAACTGTCCATCACATAGCATAGCATCTACTCCTTGTTTTACTTGCATTTTTGTAATTCCAGTTTTACTTTGTAATCCTAATTCTTGGTAGTATCAATGATTTGTTTTTTTTATTATTTAGCAGTGTTGGGTTCAAGTGTCTTTAAATACATATTTACTTACAGTCATGATAGCATTAGTGGTTAGCATATCACTCTGGTTATAGTGTGTCAACAAATGCAACAGTGAACACACTGAGTGCATTTAGTGGGGGTTAGGAAAAACACAGAGATTTAACACACACAGCAAGGTCCATCATAACATGGTTTGACAGGTTTGGGGTGAAGGAACTCCAGTGACCTGTACAGAGTCATGATCCAAATACTGTTGGGTTTAATTGGAACATTGATTGTGAGCCAGGATTTCTCATCAAATATCAGTGCCTGGCCTCACAAATGCTTTTACAAAACATTAATAGCACAATAAAAACAATAAAAGCTGTTATAACTGCAAATAAGGCATAAGGTACTTTATTATAATGCTCATGTTTCTGAAGCAGAATGACCAACAAGCTTGTGGGTTAGTGCTCACATACTTTTGGTCTCATTGTGTATACTGTATGTTAACTATAAAATATTTAAATATGGTTATACACCAGTGAGGCATAACATTATGACCACCTTGCTAATATTATGTTGGTTCCGCATGACCCTGGCCGCCCATTACCCTGTCGCCGGTTTACCACTGTTCCTTCCTTGGACCACTTTTGATAGATATTGACCACTGTAGGCCGGGAACGCCCCACAAGAGCTGCAGTTTTGGAGATGCTCTGACCCAGTCGTCTAGTCATCACAATTCGGCCCTTGTCAAACTCGCTCAAATCCTTACGCTTGTCCATTTTTCCTGCTTCTAACACATCAACTTTGGGATAAAATGTTCACTTGCTGCCTAATATATACCACCCACTAACAGGTGCCGTGATGAAGAGATAATAAGTGTTATTCACTTCACCTGTCAGTGGTCATAATGGTCAGTGTATATATCACTATATCAGTGTATATATCACTTTTATAATCTTAGACTGAGGTTAAAAATGAACACTGATGCTTCCATAATGCTATCTAACCTCTCCAACCCCCTCCAAACTTGCCCCTGACCCTGAACCCATCTGTCAGTCTGACACCTCTTTACCCCCAACTCATTTGCACTATTTACAAATGTTAAGTTCAGTTCCTTCAGACTATGTCTTTAGATTTGTTTAACAATAAAACATACTAAACATACAGTATACCTAAATAAACCTAAATAAATTGTCTAGGTCATCTGATTCATACAGGGAATCTTTTGGTAAAATTCAAAAAGCCCCTTTGTACTCCTGTTGAATTTGTGTGTGGTCAAGGCAATGGAAAACAGGTCGATTGATTAAGGACATTTTTAAACCCAAGGCAAAGTTCATAACCATTAAACTAGAATATAAGATAAAAGGTGTGCCAAATCATAAAAAGGTAATAAATACAAAAATAAAAAAGTATTATACGTATAATAATAATAACACATATAATAATAATAATAATAATAATAATAATTATTATTATTATTATTATTATTATACCATAAAGTAATAGTACCATAGGAAAAGACTATTTTATACTGAATAACAAATTTAGTTTTCAGAAACAAACCACACTATTTTTTAAAAGATAGTAAAATGTAACCGCATAACGTGTACACTTTTCTATTTACACATTTTTATTGAGATGTTCAGAAGAGCAGAATTAAAGCTTCCGTTGTTTGCCTTCCCAGGGGCACTCTCCATGACCCACTTATAGTGTGTCAACAAATGCAACAGTGAACGCACTGAGTGCATTTAGTGGGGGTTAGGGAAAACACAGAGATTTCCTCCTCCAGTGCTCTCTATGACTGCTGTCTCACCACAGTCCTGACCCATAAATCTAATCAAATTAAACTACTGATCTGATCTGAACCAGGTCAACACAACCTCTCTCGCTATGATATACAGTGTATCACAAAAGTGAGTACACCCCTCACATTTCTGCAAATATTTTATTATATCTTTTCATGGGACAACACTATAGAAATAAAACTTGGATATAACTTAGAGTAGTCAGTGTACAGCTTGTATAGCAGTGTAGATTTACTGTCTTCTGAAAATAACTCAACACACAGCCATTAATGTCTAAATGGCTGGCAACATAAGTGAGTACACCCCACAGTGAACATGTCCAAATTGTGCCCAAAGTGTCAATATTTTGTGTGACCACCATTATTATCCAGCACTGCCTTAACCCTCCTGGGCATGGAATTCACCAGAGCTGCACAGGTTGCTACTGGAATCCTCTTCCACTCCTCCATGATGACATCACGGAGCTGGTGGATGTTAGACACCTTGAACTCCTCCACCTTCCACTTGAGGATGCGCCACAGGTGCTCAATTGGGTTTAGTCCATCACCTTTACCTTCAGCTTCCTCAGCAAGGCAGTTGTCATCTTGGAGGTTGTGTTTGGGGTCGTTATCCTGTTGGAAAACTGCCATGAGGCCCAGTTTTCGAAGGGAGGGGATCATGCTCTGTTTCAGAATGTCACAGTACATGTTGGAATTCATGTTTCCCTCAATGAACTGCAGCTCCCCAGTGCCAGCAACACTCATGCAGCCCAAGACCATGATGCTACCACCACCATGCTTGACTGTAGGCAAGATACAGTTGTCTTGGTACTTCTCACCAGAGCGCCGCCACACATGCTGGACACCATCTGAGCCAAACAAGTTTATCTTGGTCTCGTCAAACCACAGGGCATTCCAGTAATCCATGTTCTTGGACTGCTTGTCTTCAGCAAACTGTTTGCGGGCTTTCTTGTGCGTCAGCTTCCTTCTGGGATGACGACCATGCAGACCGAGTTGATGCAGTGTGCGGCGTATGGTCTGAGCACTGACAGGCTGACCTCCCACATCTTCAACCTCTGCAGCAATGCTGGCAGCACTCATGTGTCTATTTTTTAAAGCCAACCTCTGGATATGACGCCGAACACGTGGACTCGACTTCTTTGGTCGACCCTGGCGAAGCCTGTTCCGAGTGGAACCTGTCCTGGAAAACCGCTGTATGACCTTGGCCACCATGCTGTAGCTCAGTTTCAGGGTGTTAGCAATCTTCTTATAGCCCAGGCCATCTTTGTGGAGAGCAACAATTCTATTTCTCACATCCTCAGAGAGTTCTTTGCCATGAGGTGCCATGTTGAATATCCAGTGGCCAGTATGAGAGAATTGTACCCAAAACACCAAATTTAAGAGCCCTGCTCCCCATTTACACCTGGGACCTTGACACATGACACCAGGGAGGGACAACGACACATTTGGGCACAATTTGGACATGTTCACTGTGGGGTGTACTCACTTATGTTGCCAGCTATTTAGACATTAATGGCTGTGTGTTGAGTTATTTTCAGAAGACAGTAAATCTACACTGCTATACAAGCTGTACACTGACTACTCTAAGTTATATCCAAGTTTCATGTCTATAGTGTTGTCCCATGAAAAGATATAATGAAATATTTGCAGAAATGTGAGGGGTGTACTCACTTTTGTGATACACTGTATATGCAACTACAGCAGATTTACACTCAGAATTAATAATAACTTCCCTGCACCGGTTGGTATATATGTTATATATGTTTTTTGTGGCTTTGTTAAAATATTTCAGGTGAAATTATGCAATTATTTGCAATATTTTCTCAGCAAAGGCCTTTTCTTTTCATCTTTATTCTGAAGGCCCTTTTGGTTCCAGGAACATTACCTTCAGTTGCAGACACTGACTACTTTAACTTAAAAATTTGGTGAAGATAGTATAGCCACAAGTTGAAGGGGTATGGGGGGCAACTCTATGACCCATAATTTTAAAATAATATGTCTGACAAATTTATCATCACAGGTCCACAGACTTTTGAAAATATAATTTATTTGTTTCCATGTGTGGGTGTGCACAAGTAAAGGTCTATAGAGTCTCAGTAGTTTAAAAAAATGTAAAGGTCTTGCACAACTAGTCCACCATCTGAGTGGGGCCACATTAGGTTGGTGTTAAACAAAAGCCAGAACAATAAGGCTTTCTTCTTACACACTAATAATAGTCAGATCTGAGCCACAAAGACAACTGGCAGAACCACAGAGGTCCTGTGTGTGCATGTCTGTGTGTATGTGAGTGCGTTTATAAGTGTGTTTGTGGGGACTGTGAACAGAACAATATCAAAAAGGCAACGAAAACCACAAAAAGCAATGTGTAAATGTGCTTAATTAATACAAGTGTGTGTGTGTGTGTGTGATGCCTGTGTATTGAGCATAATTGTTTTATTATTATTATTATTATTATTATTATTAGATATTATTGTTATCCGATAGTCTTATTCTTCTTATTATCATTATTGCATTAGGCAATTCCCACCACACACTCTCATTCACTTCTATTCCTTTTTGCACCTGCCAAAAACCTCTTTTCATTACCCTACAACTACCAATATTCATGTACACCTTCAGTGCAGTGCAACAGGCTCTAATCATCAGCCATGATCCACACTTCCCTATTTCTTGTTCTTTTCATCCCTCAGTCCCACACCCATTCATTTTCATCCATGCCTACGCTTTACAGTTTCATTGTCCTGACAGCCACCAAACTGCACGTAAGTCCTTTACTGCAGGTTAACAAGATCTAATCCACAACCAATACTGAATTGCCCTTTCTATATCTCCCTTTTTAGCCCTCCTCAAATCAATCTTCATATACCTTAGCAACCACCTAAGAAAACCTTAACAACCAATGAGTACACCTTGGCAACCTCCTAGCAACACATTAGAAATAATCTTGCACACAATCACCTATATAAGCAAAAATATTCACAACCTGACCAAATGCATGCTTGTACACACAAAATCAGATAACTCACCAAAGGTATTCAACCTACTACATACATACATTTTTCTGTTAAAGTCAAGTGACTGACATTAAAGCATCTTAACCCTAAAGAAAGTGACTCAAAAGTTATTCTCTAATCTAATAAGTAATGCTATCTTTGGAATTCTAAGCATTATGTTAAACCTCTTGCAAAGAACCTAGTGGTGGTTTTTAGGTTTGGTAAGCATATAGTCTCTGACATTCTAAATATTCTTAACCTAAAATAATAATGTAAAATAAGACCATAGTTTGTAAACTGACTCTGGGGTTATATCAACAAATATCAGGACTCATTATAAAACATTTAAAGATATCTAGAATAACAAAAAGTACAGTTTTAATGAGGCTGCTAGCTATTAAAAATGTTAAAAGACTCTTTGTAACCCCAGAGTAAGTCAAAAACATCACTTATAGAATAAGATAAAAGGACATTACACACACACACTCATAAATAAAGGAGGAGAAGAGGCACTGTTGTGGCCATGTAATGACCTAATGTTCTGTAACGCAATAAAGATAAGTGCTAATGAAATGCCCATTCTCTCACGATGCTGTTTTATTTTTTATCCTTCCTTCCTTCTGCTTCCTGTCTGCTGTGAGCAATTTGTAATTTGTCATTTTTAATAAATTGTACAGTGGTGGTTGATATGAAGAGGAGCTAGGCAATGTGATTTTTGAAACATTTGTTAGCTGCTGCATAAAATTTTTCTGCTGCTTTAGTGCAGTAATGTTATGGCAAGAAGTTACAAGATGTAATTTTCTAAAAAATTATAAATGTACTTAACCAACCTCTAATGCAAAACCCCAAATGCACTTAACAGAATGATCTTGGATTTGTAATGGATGAAGCAGTAATCAGAGCGCTAACTCTCATATTTGGTTCTAGGCCATTTCAGCAAAGAGAACAATCTGGGGTCAGTTTTTTAGTTTTTTTCTTTCTTTTATTTAAGCACATTTTTATTGGCAAAATATATTTCTACTTACTATGTTTATCCATATGAGTATAGTTTTAGTGCCAGAATCCCAAATATGGCTCTACTGGAAGTATAATGCACTAAGCTAAATATATATCACATTATACTCATGTGTAACAGGTAAAACACATTTACAATTTTATAATATAATGTAACTTTTGGTTAAGACTTGATTCCAGTGTATGAATTACTTTAAGTATTGAAATAATGCAGGTAAAAATGTGCCCTGTCCCTTTTAGTTTTTGATCCATGCATGATCCCAGACCGTGGGATTGTCACTGGAGCTTTGACCTCTTCCAAAAACAGAACCTCTCATCCAATTAAAACTACTTATCAGACAAATAGTAATAAGGTTGTATAGTCATAAACTGTATCTTGATCAGAAGTTTAAAATAGTATAGGACCATATTCTTCTCACACGGCATACTTATGCAGTAAAACAGTGATACACATTGTTTATGTAAAACCAGACATTTGTAAATTTCTAAAGGGCTCGCAGATTTATTAAGATTTGATAATACCATGTTATTCATACTGTCTATGTACTATGTGTAATTTATACTGCAGTAACCATTTACTTGCACACATGACATACATGGCTACTGTCATGGCAACAGGCTGTTCTACCATCCTGCTTATTATGCGCTGCCTTTAAACTGAAGGAAGAAAAAAA
This sequence comes from Trichomycterus rosablanca, assembly GCF_030014385.1. Classification (NCBI taxonomy): domain Eukaryota; kingdom Metazoa; phylum Chordata; class Actinopteri; order Siluriformes; family Trichomycteridae; genus Trichomycterus; species Trichomycterus rosablanca. Next base: position 15,193,859 of record NC_085995.1, on the reverse strand, counting down.
CAGCATGCACATGAAGAGCCACCATGGGGATGAAAAAAGGAGGAGGAGGAGTAGGAGGCAAACAAGCACAATTTTAGTATCTATTCTACACAATTTCAAAGAAAAACTGGCCAATAAATTCTGTACAATTCTGAAAATATTTTACAGCCCTGTCATAAACATGCCCATATAGGGCTGTGTTCACTGTCTGGTATTTTGGTATTATAAACATCAAGCTTTGAGCGTCACACAAAGACTAGTAGTGGGAAAATGAATATATAGGCGACGCCTGCATTTAAAAGGAAGGTGGATAGGACTGAAATGTGCAGCAAACAAAGGCAAGCCCCTCAGAGCCTTTATACATACACATGCACAGCATTCACTGCCTGTACACACCCCTTTACTAATTCATCAGTCAATCATGCCTTCTCTGTCAGAAATTGATTTTTTTAGCCATTATTTATGAGCAGTGTAATTTCTTATAAAGCAATTTCTAGTTTTTAGGGCAAAAGAAATTACACATACATCATTTTAATTATTTTGCAGGTGATAAATGAAGGCAGATTTTTTTTGCTTTTTTGATATTCCTGTAACCTAATTCTGTAATTCATCAGACACAATAGAGAGGGTATGCAGGAAATTAGTCACGAAAGTAAACAACAACAACACAAAAATATATTGATGACTGATGAATAAATGGTTTAATAAAGGGAAAAAAATGGCATTCCTTTACCTTTCTGGCTCTGTCCTTCATCCATGTCCTCTTCCATTTTATTGTTTTTTTCCTGATTTTTTGGAGACTCTGTAGTGATATGTTGGTGCGAAAACCTTCTTTCTCACAATAGAGACTGAGAGCGGGGCTCTGTGCTCACCCCTCCCTCTGTCTTTCTATCTTTTTTTTTCCTTTTTGCTCCCCGTCCCTCCCCTCTTTTACTCCCTCACTTTCTCTCTGTAATACATAGGAAAGAGTCCGTCAGCGCCTATTCTTTTCACTTCACTTGCCTTTCAGTGAATAGTGAGGTATAAGAGCAGTACTAAGTAAATCAGGGTGTAAAAAGCCTGTCAGATGTCTCTATTTAACAGCAAGTGTGTAAATATGACATATACGACAGAAAAATTTAAGATAACAGACACAGTGGGGACAAAAGCTATAAACAAAGCTACACCATTAAGGCTTGGCCTGGATGATGTCAAAAGGTGCTAATAGTGATACTATATGAAGTGATACTAAATGAACTTGGTAATCAAGCATAATAGTAAAATCTATAGTGGTTTTCTGTCTGTGCAGATGCTTGTAATCTCTATCAGCCAGCGCTGAAGCATCTTTTGGTTTCCCAGAAAAAAAGATAGAGTGCTGGCATCTCTTCTGGCAGAAAACCAAACTGGATTGACCCTGGCATCAAAGTTTCTGAGAAGAGCAGGTTCTCAACAGAGAAGACAATGACTGTCTAGTGCAAAAATCATGGGTCTATCTATCTATCTATCTATCTATCTATCTATCTATCTATCTATCTATCTATCTATCTATCTATCTATCTATCTATCTATCTATCTATCTATCTATCATCATAGGCAGTTGTAGTGTAGTGGTTAAGGTACTGGACTAGTAATTGAAAGGTCACTGGTTCAAGCCCCATCACTGCCAGGTTGCCACTGTTGGGCCCTTGAGCAAGGCCCTCAACCCTCAATTGTTTAGACAATATATTGTCACAGTACTGTAAGTCGTGTGTAAGTCATTCAGCAATGGTTTTTAACATTGCTCTACAATATTATGTATGGTAAATAGTGAAAGACCAAAATTCTTTACAAAATACGATTTATATTTATTTATTTAAATTGAATATTACAATTAATTAATTTACAATGAATTTAATTTACAAAATTAAGACCCATCCACAAGTAAAACAATTTGTGTCCTCTGTTCTAAAATGAGTACAGAACCCTGATAAAAGGAATATTTCTTACATCTGTATCTTAAATAATAAATCATTCTTTTTTGTTTAAAAATGGGTTTGTACATAAATCTGATAGTAATTATGCATAATTATGCATGATGCATATTTTTATCATTTTAACACAGTAAAGAGGCTGCAGTGGTTACAGAAAGTATTCAGACCCCTTGACCTTTTGCAGACTTAATATTGAACATTAAATTGACGGTTGGCTGTTAGGGAGGGGGCTATGTGGCATAGAAAGGCAAGAGCGGTCCCCTGCTTACGTCATCAGCTGTGGGAAAACAGCCCTGATCCATCGAGGCATGTACTCCACTAGACCCCTGAAGGTGTGCTGTGGTATCTGGCACCAAGATGTTAGCAGCAGATCCTTTAACTCCTGTAAGTTGTGAGGTGGGGCCTCCATGAATCAACTTGTTTGTCCAGCACATCCCACAGATGCTCAATTGAATTGAAATCTGGGAAATTTGGAGGCCAAGTCAACACTTCAAACTCGTTGTTGTGCTCCTCAAACCATTCCTGAACCATTTTTGCTTTGTGGCAGGGCGCATTATACTGCTGAAAGAAGCCACAGCCATCTTGGAATACCATTTCCATTAAAGGGTGTACATGGTCTGCAACAATGCTTAGGTAGCTGGTACGTGTCAAAGTAACATCCACATGGATGGCAGAACACAGCAGAACATTGCCTCCGCCGGCTTGCCTTCTTCCCATAGTGCATCCTGCTGCCATGTGTTCCCCAGGTAAGCAATGCACACACAACCGGCCATTCACGTGATGTAAAAGAAAACGTGATTCATCAGACCAAGCCACCTTCTTTTATTGCTCCGTGGTCCAGTTCCGAATCTCACGTGCCCATTGTTGGCGCTTTCGTGGTGGACAGGGGTCAGCATGGGCACCCTGACTGGTCTGCGGCTATGCAGCCCCATACGCAACAAACTGTGACGCTCATTTTTCCTGCTTCTAAGACATAAATTTTGCATGTAAAAATGTCCTGTAGTAAATTTTATGCCCAATATGAAAAATGAAAAAGCTAATTCACTGCCAACACACAGCAGCCACACCCTTGGCCTAGATGACACTGCTTTTCTGAGCAACCTGTGATGCTCAGAGGATTTATGGGAGATGAAATGGTGTAGAAGACTTCGGTCACACAAGTTATGTGTTTGTGTGTGTGTGTTTATGTTTTTTTGAGCACTGCATACACTGTGTATTTATCACAGTCTTGTGTATTTGAAGTATGTGACTGTGTGTGTCCCCAGCACACACACATACACACACACACACAACCATGCACACACATGCATCTTCCCTGCCTGTGCTACAGGCACAGATGAGAAAACACAGCAGATGGTTGAGGCCATCTAGCCGTCTGCATGCAGTTTGTTGGCATTTAACACATTATTTGAAATACGCAGCTTATAAAATCCTACCAATGCAGTTACTTGGTGCTGAAGCTGGTTACTATGGAAACCAACTGATATGTTGACTCTCCAATAGGCAGCTTCACACATAAACATACACACTCTCACATACACGAGCTTCCACATGAACATAGCTTTAGTATTTCAGATTGTAATGAGTGGGGTTTTCACCTGTCATGTAGTGTCACTAACAGTTTTAGTATGTAGCAACAGTAGTGTGCAGTTCTTCCGGATGTCTGTATTGCGAAGTCAGTACTGTGTTGTTTTGACATGCAGTGTAAGTAGTGTGTGTGCATGTTTTAGTTTGCAGCAACAGTAATGTGTGTTTTCACAAGTAGCATTAACGTTTAGCATTAATTGTTATAGCTAGAAATATTTTATGGTCATTAGATTATTACATTTTTGCATAGCTTATTTATATATGTATATGCTTATTTATATACATATATGCTTATTTATATAGGCTGTTTTGTCTTTTTTTAGTACTATTCACTTGTTGCCATGGATATGTAATGAAAGAAAACATGAATATCTAAAGTGCCATTTAGGAGTCCACTATTAAACTAATAAACACCATTACTTTATACAACCCCAAATCAGAAAAAGTTGCAGCATATGTTGCTCTAAGATCTCAATGTACTTTTCTGCATTAATCCTGCCATCACAGAAGTGTAAATTACCTATGCCAAGGACACTGACACAGACCCATACCATGACAGACCCTGGCCTTTGGACTTGTTGCTATAATTCTTGATGGTCCTTTTCATCTTTGGTCTGGAGCACATGGCGTCCATTTTTGACAAAAAAGACCTGGAATGCTGATTCATCTGACGACAATACACGTTGCCACTGTGTGATGGTCCATCCTAGATGCCTCAGAGCCCAGAGAAGTCGACGTTGCTTCTGGACGCCGCTCACCTGTTGACATCACCTGTTTGGAATCACATCATTATTTAGTTTTTTCACCTCATTACTAGCCCTTAATTTCCCCTGTCCCTTTTTTGAAATGTATTGCAGGCCTGAAATGCAGGAATGGAGGTACATTAACAAATGAAATGAAGTTGAGCGGACAAAACATGAAATATCTTGGGTTCAAACTGTCTGCAATCAAATAAAAGTCAAAGTAAACGTAAAGAACCCTGCATTTTTTTTTTTTTTATTTGCATGTCCCAACTTTTTCTGATTTATGTACTTTACAGCAGTAACCTAGTTGCTGGTGGATGTTAATGAGACAGAACAATGGAGTCATATAACAAGTGAGCAAGTAAGAATGAATGGAAGGAGCCTTACAAATGCCAATTAAACCTTATTGTAAACAGAGCTGATTTTATATAAGCACGAGGTATTTTATGTAAGCATTGCACACAGCTGACGGCACATGTGGCAACACATTAAAAACTGTTAATGCTAACACACACTTAAGCACCAGGTATTATGCTGCATTATACATTATTAACTACTGACACTACATGCTGAAACACAGACTGCAAACATACTACTGACACTGCATACTGAAACAAAGGCTTGGCTGTTACATGCTGCATCACTACTAATGTGTACAGCTGATGCTGAGTGCTGAAACACAGACAAGTGCAACACTTAATCTATACAAAAGAAACTTAGTCTACAAATGTACTACTGTTGTTACATACTCAAACCAACACAGCAAGCATATTATTGACACTAGATGACAAAACACATTTCTACTACTGACATTATATGCTACTAAACACACTACTAACATGTACTACTGAATCTCACTCACTCACTTTCTCAACCGATTATCCAAATAATGTCGCAGGGTGCTGGCCTATCCCAGCTTTTCAATGGGAGCAAGGCACACAGTAACACCCTGAACAGGGCGCCAGTCTATCGCAGAGCAGACACACACCCATTCACCAATTAACCTTGACTGCATGTTTTTGGACTGTGGGAGGAAACCGGAGCTCCCTGAGGAAACCCATGCAGACACGGGGAGAACATGCAAACTCTGCACAGAAAGGACCCGGACCGCCCTGCCTGGGGATTGAACCCAGGACATTCTTGCTGTGAGGCGACAGTGCTACCCACCGAGGTGAAGTTTGACTGTACAGTCTGCTACACTAGGAATTTTCATTATGGTTAAGTGATGTTTTAATCTGGTTATTTGAGAGGCCTTAAACATAAAATTCATCCTCAAGGGATTCTTTTAAGCAATATGTATGGACGGCATTATGATTCTAAAATCAATACCAGGTGCACCCTGTGGTGTTATCTTTTTGGGATTTTATTTATTTATTTATTTTAAATTATTTATTAAAAAGGCTATGTTACATATTGACCTTTCAGTAAAATGGATGATCATTTGAACATACATGACTTACTATCTGGTAAAGAATGTTTATGTGTTCATTTACTGCTATATGAAAACAGGTTTATATGACAGGGACAGTAATATATTAATACACTGAAGTTGGAATAATTTTTGATACATTATTAACCAATGACTAGTATGTAACATACAGTATGTAACATTACTGTCAGGAGCCCTATCTACGGTATGTACTATGCTCCTCTCAGGAAAGCTTTGGCAGATCTGGTGGAGCTGAGGGGAATTGCCCCAGTTTTTACCTGTATTGCTTAACCAATAGATTTCACCTATTGCTAATCATGCACACCTGGTCCCAATCTGCTCCCCATTACTCAGCTACTCAGCATTCAAAAGCATTCTGGTTTCCCTCCACTCTTCACCAGATTGCTTGTTAATGCTACTTGCTAACAGAAAGTGGCTTGCTTTTTCTGGAAGCTAAGTATCTATTTTTTTTTCCCTGAACGCCAAGATCCCCAGCGTTTCTTGGATGCCAAGCTTCCCCCTTATTCTGGACTCCCTGCCTCTTCTTTTTCCCTGGATGCAAGCTTTCCCCTCACCTGAATCTCTGGTTTTATGCCACCTTTCTCCACAAAAGTCTCCATCACTCCTGTCGGTTCCACCTGCCTCCTTCCTAGCCTCCTTTACCCCTTTTCCACCAAAAAAAACATGGTTCTTGAACCGGTTCTGTTCAGGTTTCTCTGAACCTTGGTGTTCTGTAGAGAACCGACGCGCGTTTCCACCAGTTTTTGAGAACCAAGCAGCGTCATCATCGGTGGGTGTTACTTACTAAGAGTTAAGAGAATTAATAACATGGCAGAGTGTGTGTATTACGTGCGAGCATTTGTGGGACTGTTACAGATGTTTGTTTTTATGTAAAAAGCAGCGATCTAACTATCGGTGATAAGAAGACGTGACGTGTTTGTCTCAGTTGTTGTTTTCTTTAGTTTATTGACGTGAGAAGAGTTTTGCGCTTCGCTTTCACCGCGACTCTCGGCACAAATAGCCGATTTGCTCAGCGCTCGACTCGAGCGGTGAAACATCATTAAAGTTCCACAACATGAACATTAATCTGTGTGAAATAAACATCAAATCCACTCTAAAATACCACATGTATCTGTGTTTAGCTGGATTTACTTCATGTGTGTTTATGCAGCTCGGGGAGTTGAAAAAGCTTCACGCTTTATTTTTCACGTTAAGCGTTTTTCGTTCTGTCCGGGTCACTTTTATCACGTAATATCACACAATTCACCTTTTTAAAGGCGCTTTGAAAATATAAGCGGCAAACTGGTTCAAAATGTAATCAGGTGAAGTTTAAAAGATAAAATGCAGCATTAAGCTCCATATGAGACTCCAGCGAACGGCATTGTTGCCAGCCAGAGCGGTAGAGAGAACAGAGTGGCGACACTCCCATAGGGAACCGTTGGAAAGGGGGCGGGACATATTTTCTGTGCAGCTTCCGGGTTGTGGAGCTCTGTATAGTTCCAAACATCCCATAGAGCCCCATTCATTTCCACTACTTATCAAGCATTTTTAGCTGTTTGTTGCTTTGTTTTAAAAAAATAATGAATTTGATGTCATTAATATACTTAATACTGTTATTGTTTAGCAGTTCAGCACTAAATGTTACATGTTTATCTTAATTAATAGGTATAACTGAATTTAGCTTAGTCAGCTAAGCTAAATTATTGACATGAGTCTTTTCACCTAAAATTGATTAATTAAAAGTTGATTAATCAAGAGTCTTGTTACAGAAATGATAATAAAACATCAGAGCCATAATAAATCATGCTAATTTTACTTTCATTCTTAAGTACATTTGAAGGTAAATTTAGTTTAGTACTTTAGTGGAGGTAAAGAGTATTTTACTTTTATTACTACTTTTACTGGAGTAATATTTCACCTTGGATATCTCTACTTCAACTCAACTACATGGTTTGTGTACCTTGTCCACCACTTACATTAGACAAAATGAACTAGTGCATATTAATTATGAATTAATTTATGTATTACATGTAGGAATAAATTATTACTTACTCATGAAATAAGACATGAATTAATGCTATTTCATGTACCTGCACTATAATGTTAAAGGTATTGGTATGGTAGTGTGTTTATGAATCTGTTCATTCAGTGCAGGTATACCTTATGAATCCAGCCACATGGCTTAGTGTTTAACCAAAATGATTATTATTATGAATCCTCGGGAAAGTGAAGGGAGATTAGTTTATGTAAAAAACAAAACATCAAAAACTGTCTAATCTCTGTACTGTATATTGTCTCTACTACTTAATGATATCGCATTATGTAATGTATGCTAATATAATGTACTGTGTGTTAACAAGAACGACCTATTAAGTCATTATAAACATCAATCTTCCACTTCATATACCAAATTGATATTAAAGCAGATGCAGTAAATGTAAAGGCAGGTGAAAATACCCAGAAATTGTACAAATGTTTATTATTTAATGTTTAATATTTCACTCACTGCTGCCTGTCCCATAGGAGAACATGACAGCGCCGGGTTTGTTTGGAACTATTGGAGGGTTACATGAACCACGTGACAGCGTGGCGGCGAGATCAAGGAGTGTCGCAACTCTCTCTATCTACGGCTCTGATTGTTGCTAACGCGCTATGCTGTACAACATGACACGCCCACTGACGGACGTCACGGTTCTGGCTGAAAAACCAAGTATTCTGTGGTGCCTGATTGGCCCGCTAGTTCACTGTCTGGAACCTCTTTTTTCGGGTGGAAACACGCGGAACCGGTTCAAAATCAAGTTCGGGAACCGGAACGGGCTCCGTGCCGCGTCGGTGGAAAAGGGGTACTTGTTCCCTCGCTGCACCTTCCTATTTATTCATGCTTTGAGTATTTTTGGTTCTTTTTGTCCTTAATAAAACTGTAAAAATCTAAAGTCTTTTGTGTGGTGTTCGCTTTAGGGTTCCAAAAAACCTTTTATTGGCTAAGTGCCACCCCTAACAATCACAAGTTGTAAAAAAAGACATGTTTAGGTTGCATAACTGTACAATTAATATTGAATTTCATTAGTTTAATTTTATTATTTATTTACATACAAAAGTCATATTTATAAAATGTTACTAATACATACTAAAAGGTATTATTAAGCAAATAGAAGACAAAATCATGGAATATTGAGTATATATATTTATTATAAATCCTGTTACAAAATAGGGCTGGTGTGACATTGTCATCTGTCAATGTCTTTGATCGGTGTGACCCCCATTAATTATGACGCACAAATAAAAATCATTTGGCATTTTAATATAAATAAAGTGGCTGTTAAGTAAAATATAACAGTCAAAATATTATACTGTATAAGGAAATAACATACAAAGTGGAACTAAGAAATATGTCAGAGTGTTTTTTGTTTTTTTTCTGCCAAGTTTGTTATCTACGAAAAGTTCAGCAGCTGTGCTCTTGCTTAAATCGTGGCCACTTGGCAACATTCAAAAGACAGGAATTTAATATATTTGCTTCTTCATTTTTAAAAATGTAAAAATTAGGCTTTGTACCTCTTGAAATGAAACTAAAAATGAAATTAAACTAAAGTAAAAATCCATAGGGATCCATAGTAAACTGTAAATAAAGGTCTAGCATATAAAGCATTATGCATATGTAGTAATAACATCTAAAAACTGTTATGTTCTGCCAGATGCACTTAATTATTATGATTTTGTAGTACTGTTTGTAGTACTTTTATTACTGAGTGGAAATTTTATTTCTCATTTATAAATACTAAATCACTGTTCTTACAGGCAGCCATACTGGTTGTGCCGTCCATGTGTGCTGGTGGTAATTGCACAGCTTTCTCTTCCAGAGTGGACTTTATATCAAATCGCTCTATTAGAGAAAAACAGAAAATAAAACTGTAACGAAAATACATTTATAATATTTAAAAAAATAAAAAACAACCAATAATTTAAGTCATATCAGTAATACAAAATAACCCAAACTAATCCAGAATAAAAATATTTTTTAACTGAATTATTGAATAATTAAAAAAATATATATTCAAATAATCAACCAAAATCCGATCCATTCTAAGAAACAGAAAATGAAACTAGAAATTTGGAAAGTTGATGCAAACAAATTGAATACATTGTGTAGCAGGGAAGGTTAACTCATGCTAAGTAAAGCCCTGCACCTGTGAGTTAATAATATATAACTGAAAAATAATAACAAAAAAAAAGAAACAAAAGCAGTCTGCAGCCTGAGGCGATAGAACAGATAGATGAGCACATTATTTGGAGTAGGGGGTATAGTCAAGCCAGAAAGTCTGCACACCCCTTTTACCTTCTCCACATTTTATTACGTTACAGACTCATTCTATAATAGATTGAGTTCTTTTTTTTTTCTCATTTACACACAATCACTGATAATTATGAAGTGAAAACAGGGTTTAGAAAATATGCCATTTTATTTTACTGACAAAAATCCTTTATTTAGAGGTTACATATCTGTACACACCCTTAGCCTAATACTTGGTTGATGCACCTTTGGCAGTAATTATAGCTTCAAGGCATCTTTGGGAAAGAAGCTACGAGCTTGGCACACTTGTTTCTGGACATTTTTGCCCATTCCTCTTGGCATTTCCTTGCAAAGCTCAGGTTGGATGGGGAGCGTCAGTACACAGCCATTTTCAGGTCTGGGCTCTGGATGGGCCACTCAATGATATTCACAGACTTTATCCAAAGCCACTCCTTTGTTCTCTTGGCTGTGTGCTTTGGGTCGTTGTCATGTTGGAAGGTAAACCTTCGCCCCAGTCTGAGGTCCAGAGCACTCTGGAGCAGGTTTTCTTCAGGGATCTCGGTGTATTTAGCTGCATTCATCTTTCCCTCTATAGAACTAGTCGCCCCGGTCCCGCTGCTGAAAAACATCCTTACATCATGATGCTACCACCACCATGCTTTACTGTAGGGATGGCATTAGCCAGGTTTCCTCCAGACGTGACGCTTGGTCTTCAGGCCAAAAAGTTCAATTTAGGTTTCATCAGACCAGAGAATCTTGCTTCTTATGGTTTGAGAGTCCTCTAGGTGCCTTTTGGCAAACTCCAAGCGGGCTGTCATGTGCCTTTTACTAAGGAGTGGCTTCCGTCTGGCCACTCTACCATAAAGGCGTGATTTGTGGAGTGCTGTCTGGATGGTTGATCTTCTGATAGGTTCTCCCATCTCCACAAGGATACGCTGGAGCTCTGTCAGAGTAACCCTCGGGTTCCTGCTCACCTCCCTGGCCAAGGCCCATCTTCAGCGATTGCTCAGTTTGGCCAGGCGACCAGGTCTAGGAACATTTTTGGTGGTTCCAAACTTCTTCTATTAACGAATGATGGTGGCCACTGTGCTCTTTGGGACCTGTAAAGCTGCAGCAATTTTTCTGTACCCTTCTCCAGATCTATGCCTTGACACAATCCTGTTTCTGAGGTGTGCAGATAATTCTTTTGACCTCATGGCTTGGAGTTTGCTCTGATATGCACTGTCAACTGTGGGACCTTATATAGGCAGGTGTTGGCAATCCCCAATCATGTCCAATCAGTTGAATTTACCACAGGTTAAATTGTAGAAACATCTCAAGCAGTATCAATGAAAACAAAATGCACCTCAGCTCACTTTTGGGTGTCATATCAAAGGGTGAGCACACTTGTGTACATATGATATTTTAATTGTAATAAATTAGCACAAATGTCTAAAAACCTGCTTTCACTTTGTCATTGTGGGATATTTTGTGTAGAATTTTGTGACAAAAAATGAACTCAGTCTATTATAGAATGAGTCTGTAATGTAATAAAATGTGGAGAAGGTGAAAGTGGTGTGCAGACTTTCCGGCTTGACTGTATAAGATAACCAGAGAAGAGGAGAAGATTAAACAATATTCAAAAATGCCAACAACACAGCTGCACCTGATACACCCTTTCTAGAACACACAATATAATGGCATAACCATGTCAGTGTCAGCTGGGGGTCCTGTAAGATAGATCCCTTTAGATTGATAAATGGGGTACAGGGGGATGACTGGGGATGTGTGTGTGTGTGTGTGTGTGTGTGTGTGTGTGTGTGTGTGTGTCTGTGTGTGTGTTAATTACGGGGGTTTTGGCTCCTTTCCTCTCTCCTGAGGTCAACATGGTGATGGATGATGTTGTAGATTTTTCTCTGCTTCATGAAGATGTTGGATTCAGCCAATTCCTCACTGAGAAATAGGTTGTTCTTGATGGCTGTAGATGCTGTGGCTCGAGCTACCATGGGCAGCTGCTTCTGGTAATTCTGATCTGTGAAGTCCAGTGCCTCCTCATGGGCACTTTTAATCCTACAGCAACAATACAGAAGCAAAGTTGAACCATAGACATACAAAAATTGTGTCATTTAAGAGAAATGCATGCAATTCTACAATCAACACAAACACAGTAAATTCAGTAAATCGACTTTTTACCAATCAATCTACAAATAATCTCTCAAACGAAAGAAGTTAAAACATTTGTAATCTTTTATTTACAAAAGTATTAAACCCTTTCCTGTGGCACTCAATTCTGTGGTCTGGTGCATTCCTGTCTGTTTCATTTATTATTGCATCTAGAACTTAACTGCAATCTCTTAAGTTGCAATCTCAATTAATAGGACATTGAAAAAAACCACACCTAGATCTAAAAGGGCTCACAATTTACACTGCTTTGTGAAAACAAATACCAAACCATTAAGTCCAGTGAACTGTCTGTGAATCTCCACAATAAAATTGTAGCTAAGCATAGATTAGGGCAGAATGTAAAACAATATTTAAGAATTTTCCAGCACCTCAGTAATTTTGAAATGAAAGTTTTCAAGTTTTACACAATGATAAACCTTCCTAAAGAGCTTTGGGAAGCAAAGTAAGATAAAACCCATCACTCTAAAAGAGATGCAAAATTTCTGTTCAGAGATAAAAAAAATGTGTTGGATGGACAACCATCTATGCTGCATTAAAAAAAATCACACCTTTATAGCATATAAAGTCTATATGTGCTGTGTGCACTATATGTGATTAGGTAGTCCTAGTTCACTGTTCTGGTTGAGGACCAGAATAGAGAAAATGAGAAGGAGCTTCTTCCTGCAAGCTGTGTTGGCCTTGACCACAACAGGGTCCTTCACTATCTTGTTGGCCTTGGACAACCACTGTTTGCTCAGTGTTGTTACCAAACCAGGTTGTGATGTTTTCTGAGAGGATGTTTTAATAGTACAGATATAGAAGTTGCACAAAACTAGACTAGACAGTGACACTTAAGCATCAAAGGTAGACAACACGGTGACAGGACAACTGTGCCAGGCTGGTGGTGAGGCAAGTTCATGACAGGCCCTTGATATGTGGA